>NC_079223.1:44458996-44581496 GCF_029633865.1 Lampris incognitus | reverse complement strand
TTGCTATGCCCATCAAGCATTCCAGAACTACCCAGGAAGTAGCCGGAAAGCACCAAAACATGAAGGAAGAAATCAGTGCATTGTGTGGGTGAAAGTAACAGTATTGATACGTTAGCTGTATTAGCTATCAATAGTAGCTAGCTTAGCTTGGAGCAGACAGGTGTTGTTGTTGATTTTGGATGGATTAAGCTGGCCATGGGGGTCTGCTGTACTGCCAAATCTATTGCCCACATTGCACTTCTTGCGTTCTGGGTTTGGGGAAGGGAAAGAGAATGACCCCCCCTCCAAACTTTTCACATATCTAGTATCCGATATGCAGGTCCCATAGCTTGGCGGACCGTTGCTAAGGTAGGATTGGACAAGCACCGTTCTGGGGCAGTACTTTGCCAAAGGTCAACTGCCCGTGTCTGCAGGGTGGGAAGCCGGATGTATGCACTAGCGCCTCCTCTGGTCGGTCGGGGCGCCTGTTCTGGGGGGGGGGGTGAATAGCGTGATCCTCCCACGCGCCACGTCCCCCTTGTGAAACTCCTCACTGTCAGGTGAAAAGAAGCGGCTGGCGACTCCACATGTATGGGAGGAGGCATGTGGTAGTCTGCAGCCCTCCCCGGATCAGCAGAGGGGGTGGAGAAGTCACGGGGACTGCTTGGAAGAGTGGGGTAATTGGCCAAATGCAATGGGGGGGGGGGGGATAAAAAAAATTAATAATAATATCCATCTTCTGTGCTGCAGTAAATCCAAGTTGCTCGGTTGAATTTCTTTTCCTGGTATTTGATTTAGATGGGGACAGGTGACTGCTCCGTCCATTCACTGAACGTAATTGTCGATGACCTTTAAATGCACTATCAATATTCACCCCATCATGGTGCACATGGGGGGGGGGTATAAGCTGAATATAAGCTGTTTTCACTCAGTAGACTCAGTCGAGTCGAAAACAGAAAAGACAGGACAGATATTCAGTAACCCACGATGCCCCTGCTTTGTTTCAGCTGGAGGACACGTGGGGCGTGGAGACGGGGGAAGACGCTCATCTGACGGGGAACCAGCAAGCACTAAACAAGGAGGGGATCCGCGCCAGAACCACCCCACTGCCAAGGCCCGCCCCACTGTTTAGCAGGCCTGAGGACAAGAACCTTGGCTCCATGGCACACGGCCCCCAGCGGGTTACTGCGCCCTCCTTCAGTCCCGCAGAAGCACCGACAGCAGCTTTGGAGATTCACATTTGAAACAAAAATGCCAGAGGGGAAATCTCTGAATTGCTTTACAGAAGCTTCAAAAGAGCTCAAACAACTCGGAGAGAAGGCTATTATCCAAAAGTGCTGCGCGTGAAGTAAAAACTCAAGATCTTTTTTTCCCCTTTAATCACAGATATCTTATGAACTATAGCCAGTGTTGAACAGAATTGCATATGTTACATAACAAGACCAAGGGATTTGCATCTGGTGTTATACTGGGGGGGGGGGGGCACATACTTGGTGTGCAAGGAATGCCACTCATCTTAATGCGCCAACAACACTTTTGGTGTAGAATAACTTAATCAGTGATACTGCTCCATCTTCTTAGTAGAATAATGTGGACCAGAGACACGTGGACTTGCAAGTCCAATGGTAGAAGGGGTACAGTGACAGCAACAGAAGACTCGTGACGTATAGGGGCTGTGTATTGGCGAGAATCTGATATGATACGTGCCACGATACAGCGGTTATATCGCGATACTGGAAGCAAGGCGATATATTGTGATGTCATAGGCCTGTGTTCTTTGTGCTTCTGCTGCTTCCTGTCTCAGAGTTTACGTTGTCGCGCTGGAGTGGAGGAGTCAAATGGCTGAGGACGGATTACAACGCTGTTACTTAGCGGCCGTGGGGGTTACACACAACACAAGATGTTTGTCACGAACCTTTACACCTAAACAATTAAAAATCGATAGTGGTTTTTTAAGAATCGATACGGTATCGCAAAATGTAATATCGCCACGCTCGAGGGTATCGATATTTTCTTACTCCCCCTAGTGGTGTAAACCTTAAAACTCATTCATCGCCACAATATTCCGTGATCCAATACTTCTTTGAAATATAACGTAACTAGAAGAACCCCGCTACAATGTAGCGGTTTGCTTATCCACCCGTCTAAATCTCCCTCCTCTTCTTCCTGCCAGCCGACCGCCTTCCCCCTGCCCCTAAACAACCCCCCCCCACTCCAACTCCCTCCCCCCAAATGCTCAGAATCATCTGAAATGCCGAGAAAAGTGGTTTTTGGCCATTTTTAGAAAAGGCATATTTAGCATAATTATGCGTAATTCTTATAATTATATTTTAATTTTCTGCTATTTTTCTGGTCCTCTCTGGAGCAATACCTACCACCTCCAAAAAAAAAAGAGGATCATAAGTGCATTTTTGCAAAAATGCATTTATTTTGCATAATGCCAAAACATTTCTAAGTCCCAGAAAAAAAAATTTTATAGGTGAAAAAATCAAAGATGCTCAGAATCGTCTGAAATGCCGAGAAAAGTGGTTTTTAGCCATTTTTAGAAAAATGCATATTTTGCGTATTTATGCATAATTAATTATGCATAATTTTAATTTTCTGCTATTTTTTATAGGTGCCCCTGATCATCCCCAATAACCTCCAAATAGAATCAAGGCCCCAAGCGCTTTAGTTTGGCCGTTTATAGACTCTCACACAGACACACACCACACACCACACACACAAGGTGAAAATACAGGAGTAGATATGATATTAACTGATACTCTGATTGTGGCTTTTGTATGGAATACATCACTTCCCTAACATTGTATCTCTCTACTGCATATCTCATGTCAACACAGACTCACAGACACACAGTTACAAGACCAACGTCAAACATGAAGGCCACTGTCCGTTTGACAAAGGCATCAAATACACAATGGAGGAAGAAATTGAAACGTGCAGTTTGTTTCTTTTCTTTTTCTTTTCTGGATTCCCCCCCTTTTTTCCTCCCCAATTGTACTTGGACAATCATCCCACTCTTGTCGCTACTCCACCCCCATCTGCCGATCCGGGGAGGGCTGCAGACTTCCACGTCTCCTCCGATACATGTGGAGTCGCCAGCCGCTTCTTTTCACCTGACAGTGAGGAGTCTCGCCAGGGGAGGATCACGCTATCCCCCCCCCCCAGTTCCCCCACCCCCCTGAATAGGCGCCTCGACCGACCAGAGGAGGCGCTAGTGCAGCGACCAGGACACATACATCCGGCTTCCCACCCGCAGAGAGGAGGGCCAACTGGGTCTGAAGGGATGCCTGACCAAGCCGGACAGGGATTCAAACCGGCGACTCCCGTGTAGGTAGGCAACGGAATAGACCGCCACATTGTGCCCCATCAAAGAGAATGAAGTGGAATGAAGAAGTGACGTCACGGCCGCAGAGAGGAAGCCTGCTGCTGAATGATCCATCCATGCATCCATCCATCCATCCATCCATGCATCCATCCATCCATCCATCCATCCATCCATCCATCCATCATCCAAACTGCTTATCCTGCTCAGGGTCGCGGGGATGCCGGAGCCTACTCCAGGATCTGAATGATCCGTGGATGAATCCAGCTGCTGAATGACTGCCCCTCTTGACGCCCCCCCGCAGTATATCTCGCGCAGTCTCAGAGAGGCACGTGGACAGGCCGGTTAAAAAGGGAGACGGGAGTGGTGGGCCCAGCTAAAACTTTGTCAAACCCTCGGGGGAAATGACAGAGTTGGGAAGCGGGCTTGGAAGGATTTCAACAGCAAATGTGGACCCGAGATCAAACAGGTGAAGCGTGAACCAGCGATGCAAATCTTTGTTGAGTTGTAGGCGGGGGCCACGGTTTACAATGGCTTTAAACTTACTTAATATGTATGCCGTGCGATAGACCTTATCCCTTTATAGTCAGCAGCTTGAAAGGTGTTGTCGTTTTCATTGTTCATGTATTCTGCAATTCACCCCTCTAATTTATGTGCAACCTTTAAAAACCTGTATAATTTGTTGTCAGCTCAGTGTGCCCTGCTGTTGACCTCGCAGAACCAGAGTTGGCAGTCATCCAGCTTCATTTTAGAAATACTGGCAAAGGTACACACGACTTATTTACTCAGTAAACCCTGGTACATTCAATTTAATTTGAACAATTGCCTCTAATTTAGCATTCAGTAGTAAACAACTAAGTGAATGATGGGTGTCATGGTGTTGCATGGTGTATCTTCAGAAGTGCCGCCAAAGAAAGCTCATTACTTGTTTTTCAGAACTTCAATATTTGGTTGGACTGGTTCCTTTTTATTGATCTGTGTGACTTGGCTGGTGTTACTTTGCTGTTGCTGGTTTTAATATCTGGTAGCTGAAGCCACGTCCGCAGATTAGTTGGTTTCGGATGAATCATCTGCAGACAGGAAGGACCAATGATATAAAGCATGTAACATTGTAGCGAATTCAGGGGGCAGCCGGGAACCGCCGCAATCGGGACGCGAACTCGGGGCTCCCGCACCATGAGCGACTACGTTAACCAGTCAACTAAAGGCTCCGACCCAGTAGCCAACGGGCTAGCATGTCTACTGATTCATTGGGCGTTACACTACCCTCCCCCCTCCTTCGGAAAGCGAGTTCCCGCACTTCAGCATATCAGCTCCCTCACCCCTCGGCGCACGTGCTTCCGATGGCCTTACGGTCTCACCGTCCCACTTCTGACACCACTGTGGCGAATTCTTGGGGCAACCGGGACGCGAACCTGGGTTGACCGCGCTAACCAGTCAATTAAAGGGTCGGACCCTTTAGTTGACTGGTTAGCGCGGTCGCCCCGTGTTCCAGCCCGTTTGGTGTCAGAAGTCGGATGGTGAGACCGTACGGCCATCGGAAGCACGTGCGCCGAGGGGTGAGGGAGCTGATATGCTGAAGCGCGAGGACGCACTTCCCGGGGGTAGTGTAACGACCACGGATGAATAGACTCGCTAGCCCGTTGGCTAATGGGTCGGACCCTTTAGTGGACTAGTTAACGTAGTCGCCCGTGGTGCAGAAGACCAGGGATCGCGTCATGGCTGGAGGCGGATTCTCTGCTGCCCCCCGGAATACGCTACAGCTTTTACTGGCAGGGATTTAACAACAATACTTTTATACTAGTAAATATTGCAAACTGACTGCAGACATATACAGTATATACATAAATACACTGTCTTCCAAGGTGGCATGTCTAATAGCATTTATGTTGTTTGTGTCTCTGCTCTGTTTGTGGTATTGATATAGCTTTTTGGATTGTGCTGACTGTTCTGCACACACACACACACACACACACACACACACACACACACACACACACACACACACACACACACACACACACACACACACACACACACACACACACACACATAAAATACCTGTCGTTATGTGTGAAGAGAACCCCATACCACCCAAAAGCCGTTTACTCTGTGGTGGCAGAGGTCACATGTGATTTCCTGAGGCTAAAGTTTATGTTGTTTCATCTTTCCAGGGGATGAAAAATAATAACTTCCTGAATAAAACTCACTGAACAGTGTCTGATGTTTTCTTCATTACGCTGGTTTTCTTCTGTTTGCACTGCTGAATAACGGTTGAACAAAATGACACACAATAACTACTGATTTCTAAAAACACAACACGCTAACGTCCCAAAATTTAAACGCAACAGAAATGTTAAGAAATGTGAATGTAATGACACATATAAGGTTTAAATAACCAGTTGAGGTGGTTCAGGCATCCGATTATGATGCCTCCTGGGCGCCTTCCTTTGGAGGGTTTTCCGGGCACGTCCAACGGGAGGAGACCCCAGGGTAGACCCAGAACTCGCTGGAGGGACTACATGTCTAATCTGGCCTAGGAATGCATTGGGATCCTTCGCGTCGAAAGGAGCCAGTTGAGGTGGTTCAGGCATCTGATTAGGATGCCTCCTGGGCGCCTTCCTTTGGAGGGTTTTCTGGACACGTCCAACGGGGAGGAGACCCCAGGGTAGACCAAGAACTCGCTGGAGGGACTACATGTCTAATCTGGCCTAGGAATGCATTGGGATCCTTCGCATCGAAAGGAGCCAGTTGAGGTGGTTCAGGCATCTGATTAGGATGCCTCCTGGGCGCCTTCCTTTGGAGGGTTTTCGGGCACGTCCAACAGGGGGGAGACCCCGGGGTAGACCCAGAACTCGCTGGAGGGACTACATGTCTAATCTGGCCTAGGAATGCATTGGGATCCTTTGCGTCGAAAGGAGCCAGTTGAGGTGGTTCGGGCATCTGATTAGGATGCCTCCTGGGCGCCTTCCTTTGGAGGGTTTTCAGGCACGTCCAACGGGGAGGAGACCCAGAACTCGTTGGAGGGACTACATGTCTAATCTGGCCTGGGAACGCCTTGGGATTCCCCCAGGAGGAGCTGGAGGGCGCTGGTGGGGAGAGGGACGACTGGAGTGCCCTACTTAGCTTGCTGCCACCGCGACCCGACCCCAAAGAAGTGGCTGAAGATGAGATGAGATGATTTTTTTACATTTATTTATACCGTTTTTATTTCTATCCTTATTTATTTGGTCTTATTCATTTATTGTTGTTACCTCCCCCTTCCTCATGTCCTTTGGTCTTATTCTCATTTTTGCCTTGTGTTTTTTGTTTTTTTTTGTAAAGCACTTTGTAACATTGTTAAGAAAAGTTCTATATAATTAAAGCTATTTATTAATGTGATCAAACTATTGGTTTTACATCATTTTACATCCAAATAGGTAAAGGTCCAGAAGTTCAGTAACACGTTGCCAGATGATGTTTGATGTTATATTTAAGGCATATAAACGATGACAATTACCAATACAGTTGATATATAAATGTCTGCACTTTATTCAAATACGATACAAGATTTAATTTCACTTTAAAAAGGAGACATATAAGGTTGATAAATATTAATAACAATAATAATAATAACAATAATAACATTGACAACAATGACAATAATTTGACTGCTCACTGCCAAACAATGATTCATGTACAACCAATTAGAATCCTAATGCTGAGAACCGGGTTTAACGATTCTGAATGTATGTACTCTGTGAGTGTTGGTCCTTCGTGTGGTTGTTTAAAGTGGGACCAAATCAGTAATCAGAATGAACTTTCATAAAGTGGATAGAGTTTCATATTCTGATCATTTGATCTGATTACCACTTTGTAAGTGACTGTATCATCAAGACAACATCTTGAGTATCAGAAAAAATGATCAGCTGAGAGAAGCTGAACCAACAACAACAAGGAACCCAAGGACGCTTTACACTAGATAAGATCAACAACAAAAAAAGATTTAAAAAAAAGCTCAGAAGACTACAGACCA
Organism: Lampris incognitus; assembly: GCF_029633865.1. Taxonomy (NCBI): domain Eukaryota; kingdom Metazoa; phylum Chordata; class Actinopteri; order Lampriformes; family Lampridae; genus Lampris; species Lampris incognitus. Next base: position 44,574,174 of record NC_079223.1, on the reverse strand, counting down.
TAGGCCTTAGTAAAAAGGTAGGGTTTCAGTAGACTTTTAAAATTGTCCAAGCAGTGTTGCGGATCTCTACGGGAATAGAGTTCCAAAGGGTGGGGGCCGCTCCACTGAAGACTCCATCCCCACAAGTCCACAGGCTGGTGTGGGGGATGGAAAGCAGGCCCGTGTCTGTGGACCCCAGATTCTGGGACGGAATATAAGGGTTGAGGAGATCTGATAGGTACCGCGGAGTATGGGCATGGATGGACTTACAGGTGAGGAGGAGGATTTTATAAGAAATACGGGATTTGACCGGGAGCCAGTGAAGGTGGTCAAGGGTGGGAGTGATGTGTTGCCAGGGCTTGGTGGAAGTGAGCACCCTAGCAGCTGAATTCTGCACATACTGAAGCCCATTTAGGGCTTTGCTAGGTACCCCAGACAGGACTCCATTGCAACAATCCAGACAGGAGGTGATGAAGGATGAGGGTCTCTGCCACGGAGTCTGAGAGTAGTGGCCGGAGTCTGGAGATGTTTTTGAGGTGAAAGAAGGCAGATTGGTGGCAGATTTGATGTGTGACTGGAATGAGAGGGTGGAATCCGGAATGACACCAAAGTTGTGGGGAGCTTGTAAAAATAGAGAAAAACTGAATTCTACCTTTCATACTTTTTTCATTAGAAAGAGACATTACAAAATGCATGATTAAAGTAAGAAGTGACGTTTGAAAATATAAGTTTCCATTTCGTTTGACTTTAAGATTCACCACTGGCCCATATCATGTAAACTTAGCACAAAAAGTAAGGGAATTTGTGTTTGGTAGATTATTTCTTTGTTGTAACAATGCTTCTTGTCAATACCAACAGCAAAACAAGCTGTTTGCCATTGGCAGAGAAGATTTGGCAAATTTTTCATGGGCGCAACCCACGTACTCAGCTCTGCTGCTCACCGCACAAATGCATGTTCCTTACAAATGTGGCGCCGTTTAAAAGGGAAATAAACAGACTTTCCAACGGTATAAGATTTTTTGCCAAGAAGCATTGTTACAACAAAGAAATAATCTACCAAACACAAATTCCCTTACTTTTTGTGCTAAGTACAGTCACTTACTTAGTGCGCTCGGAAGTGTTTACATTGAGGAGTAAGTACCCTGAGACGTCATGACCCTTGCCCAGACTTGCTCACACAGGTGTCGAGACATGACCCTGGAACACAAACTGTCACTGATCAAGACGACAACATTGAAGAGGCATGCATTCACAAAGGGTGACTCACCACTGATGCAGCTTTAGGGAAAGAAAGTACAAGTGTATTGTCTGAGTTCATATTTCTTATCCTAAACACACACACCCACGTTCAAGGTTCACCTGAACAATGGTGCCAATGTCCTGTCCTCTCCACTTCTTTACGAAGGAGGCATCCTGGAAGTACCAGAGGCATTGCTGGCTTATTGATGGAATAGGATACCTGCATATCTATGGTACCTATGCTATACCCTTTTCTGCAAGAAAGAACATGACGGGAAGAGGAAAATGGGTTTCTCGAAGCTCCATAATGAACTTAATGTGAGGTATAATGACTTATCAAGCAGACTAATTAGTGACACGGTTCCAGAGTGAATGATGCCTTCGCAGCAAATGTCCATCATGATGAATGAATCTTGGGGCACAAATCTGTAATAACCAGTATGTTATGGCAGCAGTTATAGAAAACTATTTCATTTACTGTATCTGTTACGCCTCTGAAAAAGGGGTGAAATAATCACTAAAGTGACAAGACGGGCGTTTCCTCAATGAGTATTTTATTGGAATGAGGAAAATACCATAAATTCGCCCTAGGTAGTGGACAGAAGCAATCGATCTCAGACTACCAGATCAAGACCACTCTGCAGATCACAGTTAAACATCATCACCGCTCAAATTACACAGCAAAGACCTAAGCAAGCAATGAACATGAACCCACTGCACTGTTAATTTGCAACAGACTTTGAATGCACCATTCATCCTTCCAACCTGTCACATATCGCCCTAAGCCTGTTGATATGTAAAAAGAGACAAAAAAGACTGGCCAGGGGTGTAAGTAATTATCTTCAATCCCAGATAGCAAAGTTGCTTTGGCCCAGACCCATCCCAGACCCGGGCCACATACCGTGTAGAATGGTGGCACTTGGGTGGTCCGCTCTTGTTTGCCCGATCTCGGCCAGAACCAAGCCATAACATGTGCCACATATTTGCCAAAGGTGGCCCATATTTGTCTTGTGATATTTGGGCCATAGTCACCATTTACCAAACGGGCCACTTCAGGGTCACCTCCAGATTACATGTTGCCGAAAGCACCGCATCTTTGCCAAAAAAGGCTCACATTTTATTTGGGCCGTATTTGCTATGATACATGTGGGCCACTTCAGGCTCACATACGTTTTTTTCAAGGCCAGAAGAAGGCCATCAGTGCCGCGTAATTGCCGGAAGTGTCCCACATCCGCATGCTATCTGGGTTGTGTCTTCGTTTGATGGCTGGGAGAGCTTGGTCTGCTGCTTCCTGTGGGCCCAGAGACCATGGCCCTGATTGGAGCTGTGCCTGAAGAGGTAACAAAGGCCAGTCTGACAAGACATGGAAGTGGGGCAGGCTAAGCTAACTGCTAGCCCATGCAGACCAGCAGTTCTGATAACACTGAGGGCAGTCTGGCCGCGGCCTCGCCAAGCATTGACTGTGTTTTAGTGTCGTCGTGTGGAGTGCGGGGAGGTGTGTCGAAGGTGTCTGGCTGGGAGAGCTGACGTTGGATCGGCCGGAGGAGCCTGGTCTGCTGTGTCCTGTGGGCCCAGGGGCCACAGCCCTGCTGGAGCTGCGCCCAAAGAGGAAACACCGAGGGCGGTCTGACAGGACGTGGAAGCGGGACAGGCTAAGCTAACTGCTAGCCCATGCAGACCGGCAGTTCCGACAGTCATCCTGGCTGGCATTCGTTCTCTGGACAGTGACTGTGTTGCACTGAGTGGACAGTGTTGTTAACTGTTTGTGTTTTGTTTTGTTTTTTGGCTTTGTACTCTGTTTTTGTAAGTTTTTGGTGGTTTCGTTTTTGGGAAATTTGGGATGTGTGTTTTTGTCATTTGTGTCACACTGCTGTGGGCTGGTTGAAGCAGAATTTAGTTTCTTTTATGTACACAAATACATCGAAGAAATGACAATAAATTGTTCCCGATGCTGACTCTGAAACATCTGTACACACCTGCTCACATGAGCATAGACATGGGTTAGTGAGGTGGTGTGTGTATATGAAATGCAGCCATTGGGAGTGCAGGTGTTGCTCAATTTTTTTTTTTCATGGCATGACATGCATGGCTGTGATTTCTATTTTACAGATACAAAGCTGTAACATTATGAGCCAACACCCCTCATGCACCTTTACAGTCATGCTCACGCTCCTCTGTTATGAATTCCCTTACGTAGCATAAGTCGAGAGGGACTCCTGGCTACATCCAAGATACCAAAGACCCAGACAGCATCCGGATGTGGGCCACTTTAGGCAATGATGCGGCACTGATGGCCTTCTTCTGGCCCTGACAAAATGGATGTGAGCCTGAAGTGGCCCACCTGTATAATAGCAAATATGGCCCAAATATGCCAAATCAAATGTGGTCCTTTTCTGGCAAAGATGCGGTGCTCTCGGCAACATGTGATCTGGATGTGACCCTGAAGTGGCCCATGTGGTAAATGGTGAATATGGCCCAAATATCACAAAACAAATATGGGCCACCTTTGGCAAATATGTGGCACATGCAGCATTGCTATGGCTTGGTTCTGGCCCAGATCTGGCAAACAGGAGCGGACCTCCCAAGTGCCATCATTCTGTGCGGTATGTGGGCCGGATGAAAGTGTTGGTGTGGGACGGGTCTGGGCCACAGCAATTTTGCTATCAGGGGATGTTCCCAGTTTACCACAATCCTGCATGTGTTTCCAGGAGAGAGGTGAGCGCCTCCCACAGTGAGTACAAACAAGCAGCTGAACCAAAAAATAACTCGTAAAAGAAAAGAAAATACCACGTTAAGGCTATGGAGGCATTTCCATTTGTCTCGGATCAGTTTCTTTTGAGATCTGTGGGATCCTAAATCATATTACCAGGGAAAAGTGACACATTACCAACATGGTGCAAAGCCCTTGGGGTGCAGGAACTGGTTTCGCTGTGTCGCTTGCGCCACAAATAAAGCCCGTTCGAGTTAGACTGGGCCTCATCTGGCTAACTCGACCAGTTGGAGGCTTTACGCTGTGACAGAAGTTGTGTTTATACACCGTCACACACATCTGAATCAGCTCTGACTTTGTCTGTCTTACTTGGGTGCGAGTTGATTAATTTAAAGTGTGTGGATATTTATAACAGGCGTCTTAAAGAAACTCTTCCCTTGCAAACACCTCCTGCCCTGTGATACCCCAGGACTGCAAATGAGTCATTCATTACTACTAACATTACTTTATTTGTATAGCACCTCTGGAAACACAATTAGAAAGTGCTTTACAATAACAGATAACCAAGAAAGCAATAAATTATAATACGACAACTAACAGAATTACTTGACATTAATATGAAACAACAGCCCGGACAAACACAAGCAAGTGTGAGGAAGGGTATTTTTAGCAGAGATTTGAAGAGACGCTGATCCGGCTGGTCTAATCTCTGCAGGCATGTCGTTAAAAAGGCCTACAGCATTTTAAGGCTGCTACAGTGCAAGTCAGACATTACTTTTGTCAAGTTTGTGAGATTTTTGCTCATTTCCAGTGGGGGATCTTAAAGCCACAAGTAGTCGTCAAAGTCCAAAGCCTCCGTCCCACCATCATTATCTCACCCCCCCCACCCTCGTGTTAACTTTGACTCCTTGAACAAGAAGGGGAGTGGCCACATATCTCAAACAGGTTTATGGTTGCCTGTGAGCAAGTTCCCAGCTGTGACTATTTGCATGTCAAAACTGGAATCCACACCCTCCGTCCACAGGCGTCTTATCGTGTCGAGACACCTCCTCGCCTTTGTTTCCCTCAGTCGGCGGTGGCTTTCCCAGACGGAGTCGGCTTGAGCCGGGTACGATGACAGCGTCCGTGCGGGATATTTCAGGTGCATTCGGGAGGATTTTTGCACAAGTCACAGTGTCTGTGTAAGTTACCGCCGTGTGATGTGAGATGATGCTGTGGTGGTTTAATGTGCACAACTGTCCTGTCGAAGACTTAACGTGAACTCATCGTCAAAACAGGAAGCAAAGAACTGACGTAAGAAAGCAGCTGCATTTCGTGTTAATGGTCTTGCCAATCAGAGAGTCTTGATAATCTTAATTAATACGTGCTGACTGTGCAAGAGGGTACAGTAAAAGTGAAAACCTTCCTTGCTATTGAAACAGGTAAAAGGTAAGTAAGCAAGGCTGCAGTGAGAGGTGAGCAGTGTCCCTCTCACAATTCAAATATGATTCAAATAAAGTGCAGAGCGGGCCGGGCAGCACCTACAGCAGGCCTGTCATAACAGCTTAATTTGTATGTACTATAAACAGGCTGTGTTGTCAAGTGAGGATTTTTGTGGTAAATTGCAAACTCTCTTTTCTTGTGACACTTCTCATGCATGCCTTAGGTCAGTGCAGTCAGTATTATTAACCTGTTTATTACTGACTCCAGTACAAAACATACAAGAAAGACGTCCTAATGCATGATGTCACATCAGTAGACAGCACTTTAAAAAATCTACTACAAAAAAAAAATAAAGAAAAAGAAAAGAAGGGAAAGGGTAATTGGAAATTCTTGGCAGCATTTTCTCCATTAGACCTGAACAAAACTAATCTGGAAATTAACTTTTGCTCATATGTTCAATGGACTCATCAAGTCGGTACCCCGTTCCCTATGAGTAAAGCGGCTCCGGTCTGTGCGGTGGAACGACACCACAGGTTAACACTGGTGTTCAAGGTCAGATGTGTTGCAGACTGCTTCAAGTTCAGAAACACAGGTGGTTGGTTAGCTAGGTATGAATGAGAGCTACGGTAACTTTTAAAGCCGTTTGGCGGGCTGTGCCCTGTGGAACTCTTCGATATTAGGTCAAGGTCTTCATTCATTCATTATCTGAACCGGTTATCCTGCTCTCAGGGTTGCGGGGATGCTGCAGCCTATCCCAGCAGTCACTGGGCGGGAGACAGGGAGACACCCTGGACAGGCCGCCAGGCCATCACACACACACACACATACATAGGGACAATTTAGTGAGGCCGATTCACCTGACCTACATGTCTTTGGACTGCGGGAGGAAACCGGAACAACCAGAGGAAACCCACGCAGACACGGGGAGAACATGCAAACTCCACACAGAGGACGACCCGAGACGACCCCCAAGGTTGGACTCCCCCGGGCTCGAACCCAGAACCTTGTTGCTGTGAGGCGACCACGCTAACCATTGCACCACCGTGAATAGCATTGTAACCACCACTGATGTGTAGACTCGCTAGCCCGTTGGCTAATGGGTCGGACCCTTTAGTCGACCGGGTAACGTAGTCACCCATGGTGGGGAGGACCTGGGCACCCGTCCCAGCTGCGGCGGTTCCCGGCTGCCCCCTGAATTCGCTACATTGGTGTCAGAAGTGGGATGGTGAGACCGTGAGGCCATCAGAAGCATGTGTGCTCAGAGGCGTGGGGGGGGCTGATATGCTGAAGCGTGGGGACGCGCTTCCCCAAAGGAGGGGGGGTAGCACAACAATCATGAATGACTAGACTTGCTAGCCGACTGGCTAACGGGTCAGCCCCTTTAGGCGACTGGTTAACGTAGTCGCCCCGTGGCGCGTGAGACCTGGGTTCGCGTCCCAGCTGTGGAAAAAGGAAAGATTGGATGGCGTTGGACACACATATCTGCTGCTGTCTGTCATACTCACAGCTTCTGTAAACTCCGTCTTTGTCCTGCAGAGATGAGATCAAATCTAACGGCGAAAAGTGTCCATTTCAAAGGACACCGAGGGCTTCGTTAGAAAAGCAACGCTGCATTCGAGACTCCATGGCTGCCTGTTTCTAGGATTCTGCACAGCTGTTTGACAGCAACTGGTCTGCTTCTGGACGGATGGGGGACGACGCTGCTACTGATGGGGGTTTTCGACAGATTTAGCATCCAGTCTTTCATATAGAGGACCGAGGAAGAGAAACGCATATAAACGACTGCACAATCGAGAAGCAAGAATCCTTCTCAAATAACTCATGCCGCCGTGTTGACGTGTCTGTACACCTAACAGTTCTCGTGAGTTCCCTACTGTTTACATCTTGTCAGGTGGCCTTTTACTTTGCTACGGTGGCACAGACCCAAAACCATACTTGAAGCCTTTATTAGTATTCTCATTGCATATATTACGACACTCCCCATTAACGTCTCTTCTTGGCATCATATCATTAATTAAAACTATTATAGAAGTATTTGCTGTAGCGGTCTGACCGCATGCTGCCTTAAGTGATACCACTTACACAGAGAAGCAAAGGACGTGAGTGGTGGCGCAGTGGTTAGCACGGTCGCCTCACAGCAAGAAGGTCCTGGGTTCGAGCCCCCGGGGTCGTCCAACCTTGGGGGTCGTCCTCTTGTGTGGAGTTTGCATGTTCTCCCCGTGTCTGCGTGGGTTTCCTCCGGGGGCTCCGGTTTCCTCCCACAGTCCAAAGACCTGTAGGTCAGGTGAATCGGCTGTAATACACTGTGTGAGTGTGTATGTGAGTTACCCTGTGATGGTCTGGCGACCTGTCCAGGGTGTCTCCCCTCCCCACCTGCCGCCCAATGACTGCTGGGGTAGGCTCCAGCATCCCCGCCATCCTGATAGCAGGATAAGAGGTTTGGATAATGCACGGATGTAATAACAAATAAGAAAAGGTGCAACACTCACTCAGTGGCAAATACAGTCTTTCTATTTTTGCAGTGACAAATATTATGTTTCAGCCCTCCTGGCCTTCATCAGGTCTGATGAAGACCTTAACTTGTCTTCCGATGTCTTCCCTGCTCCCATGTTCCATGTGTCCCACCAAATGTCAAGTGTAGTATGTAGTTGTACCTACGTACACATGTGTAAATATACATATATACATACATACATACATACATACATACATACATAGTATATATATATATATACATACATACATAGTGTATATATATATATATATATATATATATATATATATGCATTTGTATCAAGGTAAACTTTTTTAATCTAGAGGTTATGGCAATAACCCTAAACTTCCAAAAGGACAATGAAGAATCAATCAATCAATCAATCAATCAATCAATCAATCAATCAATCAATCAATCAATCAATCAATCCATCTGTGTCTGTCTATCTAACTATCTATATATAAAGAAATAAAAACTTTTTTGGCCTTTTTTTGTGTGCACTCGTACCTTCCTCTGCTCTGCATCGATTGTGATCCCTGATTTCCTGTATCTTTGACAGGTCCAACTAAGTCGCTGTTTGGAGCGATGGAATCCCAGGAGATTTCCATCCTGTCCTCCTTGAGGGGAGACCTCAAAACAGAGGACTACATTCAGCCCCACTATAAGGAGTCCTACCGCTTTGCCATTGATCGCCTGGTGAGCAGTGGGAAAGAAAGTTACCAGGAGTTACTCAAAGAGGAGCGTATTGGGAGCTTCCTCTCAGAGGAGGAGCTGGCCTTCATCACTTCTAATGCCACGCAGCCCTCGCCTGGCACTCCAACAGAGGAGGTCCACAATGGTCCCTCAGACGGCAAGTCCTCCACTGGGACGTACTGGCCCACCCACTCTGATGTGGAGACCCCAGACCTGGACCTCGGGTGGCCGGAGTTCATGCACGAGAGACTACAAACCAACATAGATCTGCTTTTTCATCCACCAAGACAAAATAACCCCACCATTAAAGAGGTCATTCGTAGGCATATTCGGGATGCGAGACAGGTAACAACAGGAGTTTAGTCTTCAGCAATGTCCACATCTACTCATATAGTTTCAGAGTGTGTGTGTGTGTGTGTGTGGTGTTAGTGTGTGTGTGTGTATGTGGTGTTAGTGTAGATAGCGGGACCGAAAACTAAAGCACTTATGATCTTAATTCTTGTTGGAGGTGGTAGGTATTGTCTCAGAGAGTAAGGGAAAAATCCCAGAAAATTAAAATTACACATAATTATGCATAAATATGCAAAATATGTATTTTTCTAGAAAAAAATGGCTAAAAGCCCCTTTTCTCGGCATTTCAGATGATTCTGAGCATCTTTGATTTTTTTTCACCTATATAAAAAAAATTTCTGGGACTTCGAAATGTTTTGGCATTATGCAAAATAAATGCATTTTTGCAAAAATGCACTTATGATCCTAATTCTTTTTGGAGGTGGTAGGTATTGTTCCAGAGAGGACCAGAAAAATAGCAGAACATTAAAACGTAATTATGCATAATTATGCAAAATATGCATTTTCTAAAAATGGCTAAAAACCACTTTTCTCGGCATTTCAGATGATTCTGAGCATCTTTGATTTTTTTTCACCTATATAAAAAAAATTTCTGGGACTTCGAAATGTTTTGGCATTATGCAAAATAAATGCATTTTTGCAAAAATGCACTTATGATCCTAATTCTTTTTGGAGGTGGTAGGTATTGTTCCAGAGAGGACCAGAAAAATAGCAGAACATTAAAACGTAATTATGCATAATTATGCAAAATATGCATTTTCTAAAAATGGCTAAAAACCACTTTTCTCGGCATTTCAGATGATTCTGAGCATTTGGGGGGGAAGGAGTTGGAGTGGGGGGGGTTTAGGGGCAGGGGGAAGGCGGTTAGCTGGCAGGATGAAGAGGAGGGAGATTTAGACGGGGGTGGAGAACCAAACCGCTACATTGTAGAGGGGTTCTTCTAGTTCTCTATATAAACCAAGACAGGGTGTCTGGGTGGCGTAGCAGTCTCTTCCGTCGCCTACCAATACAGGGGTCACCGGGTCGAGTCTGCGTGCCGGGTGTGGGCGTGTTTTCCAAAGGGGAAAAAAGAAAAAACATGACACATTGTTCTGATGCATTTATCGCCAAATTAGTACCCAGGCTGAAAACGGTGACAGGCGAATGATCTATCTTCGCTTTACAAGTTCAAAGGACATCAAATGTGCAGTTTCTCCCGTGCGTCTCATTCCAAAGTATGTCTCAAGTTGTTTCTCCTCCAAGACAGTCCCCTAGACTTTTGTGCCCCCCCCCCCCCAATTTGGTAAGGAGGTTTCATGGGGGCGGAGGGTTGGTGGAGCACGTTTCTTCAAATCTGGTTTTACAGCTTTATCTTCGTGAGACACAAACGTTTGAGAGCCTCTGGCGTGGCAACGTGCCGTAACAGCCTACGTCACCGCGGTGTCCCGTACTCTCCAGGGCCGGGCTTGAACCGGTGGTGTGATCTGAAGGGGAACTGTACAGAAATGCAATTGGCACTGGAGGTTTGTAGCTCAGAAATGAACTATTGTCCTGGTACTCCATTTCGCTCCCCGTTACACGTTTTATTAAGAGCCATCAGAGAGGGGACAGTCCTCATAATAACGTGTTACCGGGCGGAGAACCAAATGAATGTGCAGACGGATAAATCTGTAGAGGAAAGACCATCTGACCATCTTCTCTGTGCAGCACTCGTGGCCGATAAACCTTTCCTTCCACCACAACAGGAGACGGCTATGTTTCCACAAAGTGTGGGCCACCGAGCGAGCCATTTTGTTGTAAAACGGAAAATATGGACGCTCACATGGCCTTCCTCTGTTCAGTTGCTAGTTGATGTCAATTTTGTGGGTACACATCCTTCTAGAGTGACGGTTGTTAAACAGCTGACAGCAGAACATTAATAATAGCAGACTAATTACTAAAATAAAGAAATGATTGGCATCCAGGTAGTGTAGTGTTGCCTACCAGCACAGGGATCACCAGTTTGAATCCCCGTGAGAAAAAAGGGGGGGGTTAGTAATTACTGGTGGGTGATGTGTATTTGACTGTATATTCGTTCCCACTAGTAGGAATAAGTTGAGTTATTGGTGTTTCTTAAAGTCAAGTTATTTCAGTGCACCGTCCAGTCTTGCCAGCTCGCCTGGTCACCTGACTGACTGTGATTCGTCTGTGTTTCTCCACAGGTCATCGCCGTTGTAATGGACATGTTCACTGATGTGGATATATTCAAAGAGACGGTGGACGCCTCGATACGAGGCGTTCCAGTTTACGTGCTCCTGGATGATTTCCATTTGAAAAGCTTTCTTACGATGGCGGAAAATCAAGACGTCAAAATCCAGCAGCTCAGGGTACGTGAACCACCCGACACCGTACTCAGTGGGAGGAATGAGATGTGGGGTTCGGCTCCACCTCCTGTCCTTCTGCACATCTCAGCCCTCATCTTAGCTGCATTGGTACACCCAAGGTCCCGACCTTATGTTTTCATCCTTACAGTATGACCCGAATTATTTCCTGCCAACAGAAACTGAATCATGACAAACGATTTATGTTACTTTGCTGTACTTTATAAACTACCAAGTGTCAAATGCCAATTACAAAAAATGACTTCGCTGCAGGGCGGCACGGTGTCGTAGTGGTTAGCGCAGTCGCCCCGCAGCAAGAAGGTCCTGGGTTCGAGCCCCAGGGTAGTACAACCTTGGGGATCGTCCCGGGTCGTCCTCTGTGTGGAGTTTGCATGCCCCCCCCCCCTGCGTGGGTTTCCTCCCACAGTCCAAACACATGTAGGTCAGGTGAATTGGCCGTATACTAAGTTGTCCCTTGGTGTGAATGTGGTGTGTCGGCCCTGCGACGGCCTGCTGGCCTGTCCAGGGCGTCTCCCCGCCTGCCGCCCAATGACTGCCGGGATCGACTTCAGCATCCCTGAGAGCAGCATAAGCGGCCTGGATAAAGCAGCAACAGAAAGAGTGGAAGTGCACCTCATACCCAAACCCTGCCCAATATATTGACGATCACTCAGTACTGCGACACAAATATTTGTTTTAACAAACCTCTCGTAGTTTTAATGGTGGTATAGAATGGATGTATGTCCTCAGCTTGGCGAGCCATTTCCCCTTAAGAGACTTGACCTTACATCTAATTCAGCTCTACGCAGAGTGATTCTTCACACAATCAGGGACGAGTTCAAACCCTGGTTGCTCCTGTTTTAACTGGGTGTGGTTAACTGGGTTGGGTAATAATTACTGCCTGGCAAAGAGACGTTCGAGATTCAAACACACCCTTTCAATACTCATGTACAAGTTAGTGAGAGAGAGCCGCTAAAAGACGACTTTGGCACGCAGTAAATATGTTACATGATGACGTCTAATAGATGAGCAGACTCAACACTCATCACCCGGGACGTGTCTAATGTGAGTGACTTCGATATTTAATGTGAACGACTCTGATATCTGTACGATCACTGGCTGCTTCCCAGTGCAGAGGTCCTGAATTGCTTCTGTTGTGTAAAAAGGATTTCTGAAACAGTGTTTTTGTAATCTGACATTTCTTTTTTCTGCTGACCCCGACTACAGAACATGAGAGTGCGCACAGTGAAGGGCCTGGAGTACCTCTGCCGATCAGGAGCGAAATTCCACGGTGCAATGGAGCATAAGTTTCTTCTAGTTGACTGCCAAACGGTGGTCTACGGCTCATACAGGTAAAAACAAGTTCAGGTAAAGCGGGCAGGTAGCAAGGTCACTGAGGTGTACATTAAATGCTATTACAGTACACAGCAAAACACTGTCACCATGGGGCGTCCGGGTAGCGTAGCGGTCTATTCTGTTGCTTACCAACACAGGGATCGCTGGATCAAATCCCCGTCTTGCCTCCGGCTTGGTCGGGCATCCCTGCAGACACAATTGGCCATGTCTGCGGGTGAGAAGCCGGATGTGGGTAAGTGTCTCGGCCGGGGCGCCTGTTCAAGGGAAAGGGGAAGGGGAAGGGGAAGGGAGAGGGGGGGATAGCACGATCCTCCCACGCACTACGTCCCCCTGGCCAAACTCCTCACTGTCAGGTGAAAAGAAGCGGCTGGCGACTCCACATGTATCAGAGGAGGCATGTGGTAGTCTGCAGCCCTCCCCGGCTCAGCAGAGGGGGTGGAGCAGAGACCGGGACGCGTTGGAAGAGTAGGGTAATTGGCCAGGTACAATTGGGGAGAAAAGACAAAGAAGTGCAACTCTTGATCATCTGACACATCTAGAGAGAATTCCTGCAATGGCTGACAAAATACAAAGTAAATTTAAACCATCAGAGCAAATGTTGGTATAATGAGGGTATTGCGTTTGTGCAGTTAACAATACTTATTTCATCTCCCATCCTCCTGTGTTGAATCGGCCTGTGTGTGTGTGTTTTTTTTCATATGTTCCAGCTTCATGTGGTCATTTGAGAAGATCAATCTGAGCATGGTGCAGGTCATAACAGGCCACCTGGTCCAGTCGTATGATGAGGAATTTCGAACCCTCTATGCCAGGTCCACTGTGCCAGCTGAGCTGTGCCCTCCCAAGGGGCTGGTAAAAGACAACAGGCCCAATGGAAGAGAGATTTTAGCCAAATACGCACCTCACTCTGGTCAACGATTTGAGAGACAGGACCAACTGAGGCACACTCTTGACACTGTCTACCGCAAGACTTGTGAGAGGCAAGCAGGAATGAGAGATCTCGAAGAGAAGCTATATGAAGAAGGTCCGATCATACACAGGCCCTTAAACGACTATGGGATGGGAGTTCAAAATCTGATGCCTCACCCCCAGTCTACAGAGGCCACAGACTTTTTAAAACGGCACAGCTATGCTGGGGAGAGACAAGATAGCTCGTATATTCCTCACAACATGAGGCACAGGGCAAGCAACTGGAATATCTCAGGAGACGCAGGGTTTGCTAATGGAAGACACAACCAACCCATGCTCTTTGACTACTCTCAAGCACCACAGATGCACAGAGGTCAACACATGCGTCAGTCTTACCACGGCAATGACAAACAGGTCCTTTCTATGCAACAGAACATGCCGACATTGGAGAGTACATCCAAGTCCTTCATGCGCACGTGGAGGATTGAGTCTTACCTTAAAAACCCTGATGTTCCAGTTGGAGACTCCTGTGACTATCTGGACCAGTATGAAGCACTAGACAACAAAGCTAGCTCCATGATGCACTCCAGGATGAGGTCTTCACTTATTTTCAAGTCCACGATCCCAGAGCAGGTGGAGGCAAACTGCTACATTAATAACTCATATGGTCAGACTAACCCCTCACCAGCACCAAATGCTGCATTACACTACTCATCCATGCAATTTCATCCAACCGTGGAGAACAGGCCAAATAATGACGAATTCAAGCTCAAACACCAGAGTCTGCAGATACTGGATGATGTTGAGAATGATACAAGCTACATTCCAGGAAGAAACCCTCACCATTCTGTTTACGCAAGCCTCGGCAGAGCCAAAGCGGGAGTACTGATGAAAAACCCTGACCCTCTGTCCGACAGTTGGTACAAACGGCATAGTTTAGCAGATCCAAGATCCAACACAGATCACAGGGACACTCACGACACCTCGAGTCACATGTACGCAGGAGGTTTTGCAGGAAGGCAGACCGATAGAGGTACAGCTGGGGCCAGTGCACAGAATGTAGGATATGGGTCACATCTGAGTGGAGGTCAGCGATCTGTGTCGCATTATGATGTCCAGAGTATCAACGACACGAAAAGCCAGACCTCATCTGTTTGGCAGGAGCCGCCCTCGAGAACCATGTCTGCAGCCGCCCTCGATGGCAACAGCAAGGAGTCATCAGTTAAATTGTCCGGCAAGGGCTCCCCACACTTCCTACACAAGAGCTCCAAAAAGATCAGGTCATTACTCAACATACCAGAGAAAAAGGAGGTGTCCTCCCGAACTGCGGAAGAAACAAGCATGAAATCTTCAGGCAGCACAGACACCTTATTGGCTGAGAACGAAGAGCCGAGAGAAACAAAAGACAGGTTACCAGATGACTATGGAACTGTGTCAACTCCTCGGTTTACAATCGACGAAGGCCATCAGACCTCTCCTCCTACAACTACCTCGTCGAGGACGCAACAACAGCACACGCTAGGGGATAAAAGTGCGAGGTCCAACCACGACACAGGAAACAGGGGTAAAGATCAAGGCACTGAAAGCCGTCTGTACAGCAGATTTGAGCCTTTCTGTACATTCGATAAGAAACACTCCTCAAGTCCTGCAACAGGATTGGCCAACGTACCGTCTCAAGAGAAAACCAAGGTCACACTCTTTCCTAAGGGTGGCTCTGCAAATGAATATAACCTCAGCCGGGCAACGCATGGCAGCCATGAAAATAAACTGGGGCGATTTATACAGAGAGTGGGAAATTTAATTCATAAGAACAAGTAGTGATGCTTGCATTGGCATGAACTTTAAGACAGTGAGCCATGATGAGACAAGATGTTCATGAACAAGCTAAACATATTAGAATTGCACAATTTTGCGGTCTATTCCGCTGCCTACCAACACGGGGATTGCCGGTTCGAGTCCCCGTGTTACCTCCGGCTTGGTCGGGCATCCCTACAGACACAATTGGCCGTGTCTGCGGGTGGGAAGCCGGATGTGGGTATGTGTCCTGTTCGCTGCACTAGTGCCTCCTCTGGTCGGTAGGGGCGCCTGTTCATGGGGGAGGGGGAACTGGGGGGGGGGATAGCGTGATCCTCCCATGCGTTACGTCCCCCTGGCGAAACTCCTCACTGTCAGGTGAAAAGAAGCGGCTGGTGACTCCACGTGTCCCGGAGGAGGCATGTGGTAGCCTGCGGCCCTCCCCGCATCGGCAGAGGGGGTGGAGCAGCGACCGGGACGCCTCGGAAGACTTGGGTAATGAAAATCCAAAAAAAAAGAAAAAAGAATTGCACAATTTTGTTTGGTATTGTTTTTTTGTTTGTACACTTGAATTTCTGTTTGAAAAGATTGTCTATTTCATTGTGTTAATATTGCTGTGTAGTTGGCAAACCCGCTTCTGCTTCAACATGCAGTAAATAGGCTCTGCTCACTGTGTGCACACAGGTACTTGGTGAATCTGACCAGATTCCCTTCAGCTACAGGGAACTGAACTGCATTGTATATTTGAACACATTATGGAGACTTTTCTAATGACGGGAACTTAACTGAAACGCCGCCGAGGCGTTATACCCACTGTCACATTTACACAGCACTACCCCATCCGCTGCCGTTAATCTGGAGGAGTAACTTCATGATACTGAGGTCAAACAATCAAGAAATATTCCTGTGTTCTGTTGGCTGGCTGTTTTGATAGGAAGTCTTCATTTTCTTCAGCGTAAAGTAGGTGCGACAAGAAACAGGTTTTTTTTTCAGGAAACCCACAAATAAATGTTGCTACGCTATTTTTATATTGTTGTAAAGGAATCTCGTAGACTGTCCCTTCCCTTAGAACGGTGAAGGACTGGACTTTGACAGTGGACTTGAGAATGTCTACCCACAACCGCAGCATTGATGGATTAGTCCCGGGGCTGTTACGTCCCGTGGACAAGGTTGGTTTTGGGTTGAATCCATTGCTGATTTATGCATTTAAAGGCACATTAAATAAGCTCTCAGTAGCAACTCAGGGATGATTGGTGGTCTGATTCTCACATAGGATCTACCCTTTTTCTGCAGGTCATTGGTAGGAGAGATACCCACTAAACCCCAATATTTCTTTATTATTATTAATTTGATATGGTGGCACAGTGGCACAGTGGTTAGCGTGGTCGCCTCACAGCAAGGACGTTCTGGGTTTGAGCCCTGGGGTAGTCCAACCTTGAGGGTCGTCCCGGGTCGTCCTCTGTGTGGAGTTTGCATGTTCTCCCCGTGTCTGTGCGGGTTTCCTCCGGGTGCTCCGGCTTCCTCCCACAGTCCTAAGACATGTAGGTCAGGTGAATTGGCATCACTAAACTGTCCCTAGGTGTGAATGTGTGTGTGTGTGTTGGCCCTGTGATGGCCTGGCGGCCTGTCCAGGGTGTCTCCCCGCCTGCCGCCCAGTGACTGCTGGGATAAGCTCCAGCATCCCGCGACCCTGAGAGCAGGATAAGCGGTTTGGATAATGGATGGATGAATTTGATATACTTTAATGATCCCTGTAGGGAAATTATGCTCTGCATTTAACCCATCCTAGCTGTGTATCTAGGAGCAGTGAGCAGCCAGTTCGTCTTGCCATGCCTTGCTCAGGGGCACAGACAGGAGTATTAACCCTAACATGCATGTCTTTTTGATGGTGGGGGAAACCGGAGCACCCGGAGAAAACCCCACCGCAGACACGGGGAGACCATGCAAACTCCACACAGAGGACGACCTGGGATGACCCCCCCCAAGGTTGGACAGCCAGGGTTGTCTTAACGCATGGGCACACTGGGTGGGGCCCCATGCTAATCTATGGATGTTGTGACTCGCTGTCAATAAATAAATAAATAAATACTATACTAAACTATAAATATTTGTTATTGGAAAATGCATATTTAGCATGTTTTATTAAAGATCATGAACAACATTAATGTTAATTTTGTTGGAAGTAGCAATAAATATGTTTAATTTTATCGACCATTTACATTTTTATTCCTGTGAGTGGTTGTGTAGGTAGGGGTACGAGTGCGCTGCTTTGCCCGGGGGGCCTATAATGCTGTCAAGACGGCCCTGTGGACAACCCCAGGGTTTGAACCTAAGACCTTCTTGCCGTGCGGCGAGAAAAGTTAGGCAGAATTTGAAAGAAAAAAACTGGCTAACAAGTTGATATGGCAAACCAAGCTCACTGAATACCTTTAAAAAGAGAAACTACAGTATTAAGAACTCAAACGGGACTTCCAACTTGCAGTAATTCACATGGCCTCATGCAAGGTGTGCTTTTTCAAACGGATCTAAGTAGTTATGGCAGTAACTTTAAGAAATAGTGCAGGTGGAAAAAGGAAAGCTATTGCAAGGTTTGCTCCAACTTTCATAAGGCTACATAAGTGGAGAGAAAAAAAAAAGCTCTTCCATGGAGGACCTTCATGCTTTTGCACTTGACCTACACAGGTACTATTTAAGCGCATTACATGGAGCAGGGGGACAAATTAAAGGAAAAACCCACATTAAAGGCTGTAGTTTCTGGGTCACAGCGCTGGCGCCTTTGCCAGCACTAGTTCAAGGTGTGAGTTGATGCAAGGTGTAGCCAGTACTTTCTTGCTAATTTCGGGACATGCTGTGCTGGCGGGGATCGGGCAAAATGGACGCCTGGTTGTAAAACGGTTGCACTAGAAGGAATAAGTCATCAGTAGGAGTGATGGGGGCTGACCTCAATTACAGCCAATCAAATCTGCTCCTCTCATTCCCTGTAAAAGCAGCACGCTCTGTCATGGTGAACTGCCAATTTTGTAATGGATGGCCTGGCAGCCTGTCCAGGGTGTCTCCCCGCCTGCCGCCCAATGACTGCTGGGATAGGCTACAGCATCCCCGCGACCCTGACAGCAGGATAAGAGGTTCAGATAATGGATGGATGGCAAAAGTCCAGACCAGCTAAGGCAGAAAAGCTTTTCCCCGGAGGAAACTGATGTCCTTGTTCGGGAGGTGCGGAGTCACCGAGTGCACATATATTGCACCGCTAATAACCCACCAAGGTCATCCATCCATCCCTGGACAGGCTGCAGGCCATCACAGGGCCGACACACACACCTAGGGACAATCTAGTACGGCCGATTCACCTGACCTACATGTCTTTGGACTGTGGGAGGAAACCAGAGCTCCCGGAGGAAACCCACGCAGACACGGGGAGAACATGCAAACTGCACACAGAGGACGACCCCAAGGTTGGACCACCCCGGGACTCGAAACCAGGACATGCCGCCTCCACCAAGGTCAGATGATGTAAAATCAGCTTGGGAGGAGGAGGCTGACAGAAAGTGGTTTAATGACGCGAGGCAAAAAGTGAAACAAATATTGGCAGCAAACCTCAAGGAAACATTGGCTACAGGGGTTGGACCCTCCACTAGTCAGTCCCCGTAGCTGCTACCATGGTCCCCATTATAAGGGCGGAAGGTTTTGGAGAACTACAGGTCAGCTTAGCAGGGGTCAATAAGTGGAACTATTACAAACATTTAAAATGTCAAGTTTGATCATTTTCGAAAGAGCCGTAAGTATTAAAGAGTAAGCTACGGCGTACCAGGTGCACCTTGCGCACCACTCTCCAGGGCTTTGCAGGCTACATAACTAAACCAGATTGGCAAAATCCACTGCCATTCTTCAAAAATTTCACCACTCACTGCGCAAAGCAATATTTTTACTGAAATCCAAACACCATGGTTTTTGTCACAATAACAGTCTATTTGTGCTGATGAGAGGCGGTCTCATACACCTAGGCAGGCTCCGTTGTTTCAACGAATGAGAGTGCAAACCCTTTTCGTATCGATCAAAATTTCCGTTCTTCTTGGAAACTAATAATGATTTTTATAACGTGGTCCAAAAGAAATAACGGCGCAATTACCACAGCAAAAATGAAGTAGGCAACATGTATAACACAATATTTTGCGTTTTAGAGTTCCTCAGGTTGAGCAGGAGGATGTCCTGCCTCAGGACCTCACTGAAGAGCCAGTGGTCTCCTGCAGCAGAAGCAGAGAGGGGGAATGAGCCATGAGGAAGAAGTAGGGGAAGTTGTCAATAGCAAAACACTGACCAGCCTTTTTTAGATCTCCGGCGAGGTGGATTTGAGATGCTGGAGAGGGAACTGGGCTCCATGAGGAGAACAATGAGCACCCGCCTCACTACCCAGATGGCATCCGGATGTGGGCCACTTCAGGCACTGATGGCCTTCTTCTGGCCCTGACAAAATGGATGTGAGCCTGAAGTAACCCACATGTGTAATATCAAATGTGGCCCAAATATGCTAAATCACATGTGGGCCCTTTTTGGCAAAGATGCGGTGCTCTCATTAACATGTGATCTGAATGTGACCCTTAAGTGGCCCGTGTGGTAAATGGGGAATATGGCCCAAATATCACAAAACAAATACGGGCCACCTTCAGCAAATATGTGGCACATGCAGCATTGCTATGGCTTGGTTCTGACCCAGATCTGGCAAACAGGAGCGGACCTCCCAAGTGCCAACATTCCACATGGCATGTGGGCCGGATGGAAAGTGTCGGGTGTGGGACGGGTTCGGGCCACAGCAATTTTGCTATCTGGGTAGGATGGAAAGACATCTCCACCCAGTCTTGATGGGTGGAGCATAGCCTCAGGAGGCTGGCCGATGTGGCGGAGCAGGCGTCTGCCCAGCAGACAAGCGGCCCCGTCAGCCACTCGCAAACACAAGCGCAGGCCCAGGGGAGTTGGGTGGCTCAGAAAGCAGCCCGGCCAACGCCGCAAAGATATCCAACAGGAGTTTACACAACAAGGATTAGAACAAGATGAGGACCAAAAGGAGGAGGTGCATCTTGATACTTAGGTTTACTTAACTAACATTTGTTTTGTCTGGCATCAGGTGCACGTTACTTTCCCTTCACATGTGGTGGCAGAGGCCTCCCTTTTCATTTTCTGATTTATTTTTGTTCAGATCAATAAAAGTATGCGATATTTCCAACCGTGTTTATTGGTTTGCATGAAGTTGAGGTTGCATATGCTTCCTGTGCAACCAGATGTGCAGGATGTAGATCCCTTCTCTCCCGTGCCCTCTGTGACAGTGTGGTCTGTTGGGCCTCACAGGGAACATGCAGGTCTGCCGCGGTGCGTCTTAAGTTTTACACTGTTTCCTCTGTGAGGTCAGTGTAAAATCCACGGCAGAAGGCCATATTCAGACTCATGCTTATCGGCCATGTAGGTTTGCACATTCATGGAGGTTGACTCCGGTTTCGTGGCTCTCTCAGTGTACTTAACATAGAATAACAACACGACAACACGACAATCTTCAGATGTATACACAAAGATTGACTTACACAGGTGAAATAAGAGGTGATAAGGTGCAATGGTCCAGAGAATATATCAGAGATGCTGAGGTAGATGTTAGCAGGTTACTTACATGCTGAGGTAGATGGACATGACAGAGTGTACCAGTACACGTACAGTGTACAGTACAGTATATACAATATGGTTGGATTTATTTGGCAGTGTTAAGTGTTCATTTGAATGACAGCCCACTGAAAGAAGCTGTTTTTATATCTGGTTGTTTTGGGGTACAGTGCTCTGTAGCGCCTGCCAGAGGGGAGGAGTTGGAACAGGTTGTGACCAGGGTGTGATGGGTCTGCGGTGATGTTGCCTGCCCATTTCCTGACTCTGGAGGTGTATAAGTCCTGAATGGAGGGCAGGTTGGCGTCAATGATTTTCTCTGAAACTGTCCATTGTAATCTGTCCCTGTCCTGTTTGGTGGCCGATCTGAACCAGACAGTGATGGGTGTGCAGAGGACAGGCTGGATTACTGCAGTGTAGACCTGAATCAGCAGTTCCTGAGGCAGGTTTAACTCCCTGAGCTGGTGGAGAAAGTACATCCTCTGCTGGGCCTTTTTGATGATTGTGTCTCTGTTGGACGTCCACCTTGTGTCCTGGGAGATTGTGGAATCCAGAAATCTGTAGGTTTTTACCATAGACACTGTGCTGTTGAGTATGATGAGGGGGGCAGTGTTGGGGGACACCTCCTGAAGTCCACTGTCATCTCCACAGTTTTGAGCGTGTTCAGCTCCAGGTTGTTAAGGTCGCACCAGAGGGCCAGCTGATCAACCTCCCGTCTATATGCAGACTCGTCACCATCCCGGATAAGGCCAATCATGGTTGTGTCATCCACAAACTTCAGGAGTTTAACTGATGGGTCACCAGAGGCGCAGTCATTTGTGTAGAGGAAGAAGAGTAGAGGGGAGAGCACACATCCCCGGGGGAGATGTGTCTTTTTTTGTCATCTTTTCAGATGACACCACAGATTAGTGAGTCCACTAATATGGTGGAGATGAGGCCATCTTCCCAACGGTGATAATGACTTTATTGTGAGAATGACATGATCGTTTACCTTTCTGAGATCAATATCTGTGACACGCTCAATAGGACTCCAACAGAGCACATCGTTTTTGTTTCGACAAGCATTTTGACAAGGACAATTCAAGGCAGTCATGCAGATCGGCACCGTCCCTGCATCCATTTGGAAAGTAGGTGGTGCTGCCTTTACCATCACCCCATACTTTTTGTTTGCACATGTGAGGTCCTCTTACGTGTTGCCCAGCACATAGTATGAGAGTCCTCTGTAGTGTAAAAGTTACATTTAGCAAGCATACCATAACTGGCACCTGTCTGTTGGCACATTGGGTTAATTGTGGTTGTGATTATAATGAGCATCATTGTCTAATCAATTTGATCTATTGGTGTTTTGGGAAAAAAATCTCACAGTTCTTAACCGAGAGCCGTGGGGAACTGTTTACTGTAATCTATGCTTATTACATATCTTTCAGTGTGCCTGAAGAATCACTTGTATTATCTTAATTAAATCTGTTGGGTCTGTAGACTGCCGACACAACTTGATGACTAATGTTTATCACTGGCTTGGCATTACAAGTAGGCGCAGTACTACTTTGAAGCATTTGTCTCACCAGTGCGCCCTCTAGGTGGATAAATTGGTATTTCAGCTGGTGCATTACAGTAGAGGCTTCTGCGGTCCTTGTACCCAGTACCATAACCAGCTTTAACCCTGACACTACCTTTCATCACTTGACAACCAAGGACGTAGATATGAGCAAACGAGTTTTAAATAATTAATGTGAAAAAGACGATGGATCACAATCTGATTATGTCCTTTTTGACCGGATTATTTCCTTACAACAACAACACCAACACCGATAACAATTACCATTATTGTCATTGATATTACCATCTCATTTAAGACCCTTGCGTGGTTCCCTGGGGAGTCTAGGAGTTGGAAGATGTGGTGCACTCCCATGTTGACCGCATCCTCCACTGACCCATTTGCTCAGTGGGCAAACTGCAGGGGGTCGAACAGGGGGCCTGTGATTTCCTTCAGGTGGGCCAACGCCACATCTTTCGAAGGATTTCCTGACCACAGACGTTTGAGCAATGGGCTTGTAGTCATTTAATGCTGTGATACGGGGTTTCTTGGGGACCGGGATGATAGTGGGGCTCTTGAGACAGGAGGGGACTTCACGCAGCTCCAGTGATCTGTTGGAGACCAGTGTGAAAATGGGGGCCAGCTGGTCAGCACAGACTTTAAGACAGGAGGGTGACACGCCATCCGGGCCCGGTGCCTTCCTGGTCTTCTGTCTCTGGCGCACGTACTCAACACATACCCTGAGCACGGGTGGGGTTTCGGTGGAGAGGGGCTGGCAGGGGGGTGCAGTTGGTTGTTTGTTGTGGCTGGAGAGTGTGAGGGGTGTGAAAGTTTGCTTTTCAAACCTGCAGTAAAACCCATTTAGGTCCTCAGCCAGTTGCCGGTGGTTCCCTGCAGTGTGGAGGGATGGTCTCCTGTGGTTGGTAATGTCTTTCAAACCACTCCCGACTGATGATGGGTCCTTGGCAGAAAACCTGTTTTTCAACTTTTCTGAGTAGCGCCTGGCTTTGTTATACCTGATCCTATCTCCACCCCTGTAAGAGCGCAGTACATACTGCAGTAAGATACCGGAGGTTGCTCCTGTGCAGAGTACGTGACATGCAGCAGGGACTAAAAAGATGGTGCCATGAAGAACATCTTCAAAGATAGTAATGCCTCAGACCTTGACTTGGGATTTTACCTACACTTGGTGATTTCTAGCATGCAAGGCACACACTTAGACAGTGCAAACCTGCAGTGTTGAAAATAGCATATAAAACCCGCTATGGTGGCCCCTGAGAAACAGGGAACAAGCTGAACAAAGAAGAGGACATAAAAAATATGAAAGTACAGCCTAAAATATTAACTGCTCTAAAGAAATAAATGACATAGGACTCATGCAAAGACTCAAAGGGCGGCACGTTGGTGCAGTGGTTAGCACGGTCGCCCCACAGCAACAAGGTTCTGGGTTCGAGCCCCAGCGTAATCCAGCCTTGGGGGGTGGTCCCGGGTCGTCCTCTGTGTGGAGTTTGCATGTTTTCCCCGTGTCTGTGTGGGTTTCCTCCCACAGTCCAAAGACATGTAGGTCAGGTGAATCGGCCATACTAAATTGCCCCTAGGTATGAATGTGTGAGTGTGTGAGGGCCCCGTGTGATGGACTGGTGGCCTGTCCAGGGGGTCTCCCTGCCTGCCACCCAATGTCTGCTGGGATAGGCTCCAGCATCCCCGCGACCCTGAGAGCAGGATAAGCAGTTCGGATAATGGATGGATGGATGGCCTCACGCACTGCTGCTGATATTCCTTGGGGACTGTGTGGTATACCCCTTCTGTAGACCTCAGCATGTGGTTATACTTTGCCAGGTTAAAAAATGTGTTAAGTCTTCCGATAGATTATACTCAGGAAAAAGTATGGCGGTATTTGATATTAAATGTTCAAAACGGTGCTTTGCCTCTTCTAGGAACCATTCCAACTTCAACACATCAGGGTCCGTGGGCTCAGCATCAGGGACTGCATTACTTAATATAACATTTGCTGGGTTAAAGTAGTTGTTTTGTGTAATGAGTGCCCGTGTTTGTGTTAGACCAGCCCCCGGAATCCATGAATACAACGTAATTTGAAAAATATACTGACGTCAACCAAAGGTCATTCACTCCAAGATGTCATCTTGTCTGCTGCATCCAGTGGGCCCAAAGACCACGGCCCCTGCCTGGAGCTGCACCCGAAGAGGAAACACCGAGGGCGGTCTGACAGGATGCAGAGGCGGGCGGGCTAAGCTAACTGCTAGCCCATGCAGACCGGTGGTTCTGACAGTCATCCTGGCTGGCGTTCGTTCCCTCTGACTGTGATTTTTTGTTTGTTTGTTTAGTTCAGATATATGTGTTAGTTTGGATATGTGTGTTCTTGTAGTTATTGGATGTGTTTTTGTCTTTGTGTTGCACTGCTGTGGGCTGGAGGAAATGGCATTTCATTTAATTTCTTGTACGATGAAACGACAAATAAAGTCTCCCTGGTTCCTGATCTCTTCATGCACTCTCACCCTTTTAAAGTACCC
This sequence comes from Lampris incognitus, assembly GCF_029633865.1. NCBI lineage: Eukaryota > Metazoa > Chordata > Actinopteri > Lampriformes > Lampridae > Lampris > Lampris incognitus. The sequence continues at coordinate 44,549,183 of NC_079223.1, read as the reverse complement.
TAAAACGCAAACGCCTCAAAACTGTGAGGCGTCTTTTTGGAACAAACAGAAACAAAAACACCTTTTACTCCCACTTCCCTGCAAATTTCCCCTTCTGCTAACACGTAAAACAAGACAGCCTATAGCTGTACACCCTCTGTTTCTGAAGCCAAGAGGAAGACAAACACGTCTACATTTCGCTTGAATGCTGCAGTGACATGGGTGGGTGTCTGTATCAGATGGTAAAGATCATTTTCTGTTTGTACACAGGGCTCCTCCTCATGCTACGACAGCAGAGTCAGCAGACTGACAGCAGCATGATGTGACTTCAGTAAAAACTACTATTAAGATGGAAAGTATGGCCTCGAGGTTTATTGAGCATGCATAAAGACATACGGCCTCAAGGCACTGTGCAAGAAAGACATTAGACTGCCAGCTGTAAAAATGTTCTGCACCAGTGAGATAAACCTACGGTCAATGTGCTTGTAAGACCATCCTTCAGCATTTCAACGCTTCCGTCAGAATCTAATCTGCACATCATTTATGATTGTGTTTCATTATCAGTTTACTTTGCAATGTGGAATAACCGCCACATGTGCACGGTCACCAACTATCTCACAGTGAATCTCTCCTTTGCTGATGTCTTGGTCACCATCGCCTGTCCCCTGCCGAGTCTCGTGGTAGACGCCACTGAGGCATGGTTCTCTGGAAAAACTGTGCAAAGTTGTACCTTATCTACAGGTAAGAGAGTGACTCCAGAAGCTTCATTCATAAGAGTGAGCTGATTAAAAGACCGTATTTCGGCGTCTGGGCGGCGTAGCGGTCTATTCTGTTAACTACCAACACGGAGATCGCCGGATCGAATCTCCGCGTTACCTCCGGCTTGGTCGGAGGTCCCTACAGACACAATTGGCTCTGTCTGCGGGTGAGAAGCCGGATGTGGGTGTGTGTCCTGGTCGCTGCACTAGCGCCTCCTCTGGTCGGTTGGGGCACCTGTTCGGGTGGGAGGGGGAACTGGGGGGAATAGTGTGATCCTCCCATGTGCTACGCCTCAGCCAACATCCCTTGTTCCAGGGCTAGAGGCCTACCAGGGGCAGCGCCCATCACCGGATGAACCCCAGAAGCAACCTTCAGCGATGGACACTGCTTCAGGCACACCTATATACCTGCTCCGGTGCCTACCCCAGGCATCACTTCTCCCAGACCAGGACTTGTTCAGTCCTCACCAAGAGACAACGTAACTGACTTACCTACAGGTCGTACTTACCCCAGAGGCGACAGACGACCTCCTGATAGACTTTCATTGTAGTCTAGAGACTAACCCTTGACATTGGGGCAGAATACTCCCCGGGGTTCAGTCCAGGAATTGAGGTAGTCTAAACTCTTGACCTAGCTAAGGCAAAGGTTCTATCACCGAAACAAGTCTGTTTAAAGTTAGAATAACAAACGATAGAAGCTGCTGTTACTGGAGCATCAAAAGTAAAGGGGGGGGGGGTATGTTGTGTATTGACAGCCTAAGTATGTCCCTTTTTAGTTACTGTCCTGGCATGCCTGTGTTACGTGTTTTACGTCATTGTTCCTCAGTCCTGAGTTGCAAGCAAATACATGCCAATGTGCAGTTCTCCCTGGTCTCATGTTTCCTCATTTAGTAGAATGAGGTTACAACAAAAGTGGAAGGGTACAACTGGGGTGAAAAGGGGGGGGGGGTCCAAAAAAAAGTTGGTAGATTGTCTGAAGTTGATAGGACAGGACAATGCTATTGACAGAATTTTGTACCATAGATTCCACCCAGGGGAATCTACACCTAGTCTATATGATTTAAGATACATACACAGGATTTGCAATTACAGCCAACTGTAAGTATGATAAATTCAGTGACATATAACATCTCTAAGTTTCTGGCATCTATAGTTTTTTTTTTGTGGATTTATTCCCCCTCTTTCTCCCCAATTGTATCCGGCCAATTACCCCACTCTTCCGAGCCATCCCGATCGCTGCTTCACCCCCTCTGCCGATCCGGGGAGGACTGCAGACTACCACATGCCTTCTCAAATACATGTGGAGTTGCCAGCGGCTTCTTTTCACCTGACAGTGAGGAGCAATTGGACCACCCTTAACACTGACCAAGTGTGTCTGCTCCTGAAACTGTCTTCAGTCCACGTACTTCACATACAAGGGACAGTACTATAGGCTGAGGCATGGGTGTGCTATGGGTTCCCCAGTCTCACCTGTAGGGGCCAACTTGTACATGGAGGAAGCAGAAAAGAGGGCTCTGATGTCCTATCCAGGGACACCACCTAGCCATTGGTTCAGATTTGTGGGCGACACCTGGTTAAAATTAAATCTCAGGATGTACCATGTTTCACCGACCACATTAAGTTCACAAGGGAGGATGTGAAAAATGACAGGTTAGCCTTCTTGGACTGTGAAATTGCAACTGGTAATGGGGGACACTTGATTGTTGACATTTACTGCAAACCTACACAAACTGATCAGTCCTTAATTTTTGACGCTCATCGTCCACTGGAGCACAAACTATGAGTCATCATTTATCAATCGTTACTATGGGCAAATTTGTGTGTACACACTCATGGAATTTTTTAGCCTTTAAGTTTGTCGGACAGTCATCAGCAAAGCATGATGGTTATTTGTAATTCCTTCCTTCTAACATCTATTATCTAGCTCTTACAATGAGCAATCACCCAGGCCTGCAAAGACATCAGTGTAAGCCAATCGGTGTCTAAATTCAGGGGTTACCCAGGTTCTGCACTGGTCTCTGAGACAAACTTCAGGGCTAAAAATCCCATGGGTGTGGACGCACACATTTGCCCATGGTAATGATTGCTACATGAGGCCCCAGGACAGGATCACTGAGCTGACAACGTCCCCGCAGACACAGCAGCCAGAGAAGGGGAGAAATCCCACATTAAACAGGCCCCGCTTAAGTGTGGTGATCCTAACTGGGCGTTTGTCAAAGCCCGGAAAACACCCAAACACACACAGACACCACCCATCCCATGCCCCAGCCATTAAACCCCACCTTAATTATTTTGAGCTTCCAGTCAAGCTGGCATGTCAAATCCACCAGACCATAATCACACACATATTGTTCAAAAGGTTGAATAACCAGTCCAGCTGAGCAGGTATGTCTATACAGTTCAATAGACCAAGTAATGCCATTTCACTCACAAACCACAAGACAAGGAAACAATGGATTAAATCCTCCCAAGGCAGTGTACGACTCTTGACTACGTCAATATTTGTGTTCACCGAAAACCACCCAAGCACACCAGTTATTACTGATACATAACAATGTGACTGACTAGGAATAAGCTTACAACAATGCAAAAACCAACATATAATGAACTTGACAAACTGACTCCAATACAATATAGCAGCATCACACCACAGTGATGCGATACACATAATATGCAAACAGTATACAAAGTAAAGTCATCCGCACTCATACAGCATCACACAATCACAACAGATAATACTGCTCAATGCACAGACCACATAATCAAATGGTTCTTACCTTTAGACGGTCTTCTTTCTTGACTTTTTCTTTGCACACTCTGTGACCAAGTCCTCAAAATCCAGCTCCCTCACAAGCTCAGACTCAACGGCCATCAAAGAGAGCGCTGAAAGCCTTTTCTGACCCATGGTTGTTCTGAGTTCTTTGTTTTTATCCGTTTCAGTTGTGAAAATGTCCTCTGTCCCTCGCAGTTGGATACAGGCAGTGTGAGAAAAAGCCTGAGCATAACAAAAACGTTGAGGGAGGTTGTCTGGACTGGAGTCCATTCCTCAGCACAGCTTGCAAAAGGTTTGCAGGAGTCTTATCTTGCTTGGTACCGACAAAAGACCTGAACTGGCTCAGCTCATCAGCTAAGGCCTTGTCCAAGGCAAGTTGGATATGAAGAGCAGAGCGCATCAGCCTGTTTGTGGAGATCAGTGTCATCACAGTCCATGTCAAATAGGATACCAAAGCGACCATTTATTCTCTGTATGCATCCAGCCGTTTGTTCAGTCCTGAGAGCAAATTCTCATCAATTACACTGAATGTCTCAACTTGGAATATTTTTTTTCCACTCCCAGTGTGAACGACTTCGTTGTCGACTGCCTCATCATCGAAGACTTTTACTCACACGGTGAGTCTCGTACTGGTAGGTCTGTGTCACACCCGTGAGAGTCCGGGCAGATGTCTCGAAGTCGGTTGTTAGGCCACCCGCCCTCGTAGTGATGGGGAGTTTCCTCAGAATTTCCTCCCGGACCTTCTCTGTAATCGATCCCCATAATGCAGGGCCTTCGCAAATGATGGGACCTGCCACTGCAAACGAGCTTGAAGTAACGTTACTTCCCACTGTTTGGTCATCCTTGTCTTTGTCCGTTTTTCCTCCCGTTTTTTCTTTTGTCATTTACCAAATCCCGTACGCCTAGCAGAGGCAGTGTGTCACTGCTGAAGCTAAGGACTTCCAGGCTAACGTTTTCTTTGCTAGCTAGCTAGCTTAGGTTGTGGATTGCTGCAACTGATGGTAGACGCTTCCAGGCTATCGTTACTACTTGCTAGTTCGACACATCCTCCATCGGAATGCACTCTCCTTCACTTTGATTAGCTTTTTTTTAAAAGACTACTTATTAGAGAGACATTTTATATTGTGGCAGCTTCTCTCACTTCCTTTCCCTTTCTGTTCTTTCTCTTGGCAGCGCCACTGGCGAATTTACGAATGCTACTATGGCCACACCAGGACCCGCCCTACTCTGTCTGTAATTGGCTGGGTTGCATGCAACTCAACTGGACGCTTTAGAACTCTACCATACCCTCGCTGTGAGCATTCGAAAGCGTCACAAAAGAGCTTCCACGCTCCTTCGATGCTGTATCCTCTGTTGAGGGATGGTGTTTCCAGTTTCACATAGATGGCTTCCTTCACCCCTCTTTCAAACCATCTATCTTCTCTGTCCAAAATGTGTACGTTGCTGTCCTCGAAGGAGTGTGTATTCTCCTTTAGGTGTAGATAGACTGCTGAGTCTTGTCCTGAGGAGTTTGGCCTTTTGTGTTGGGCCATCCGTTTGTGTAGTGGTGGATGGCCCAAAGAGGATAAATTCTGAGTCTCATCACCAGCGAGTCAGACTAGCTTGGTCTAGGCGAAACGTCTTCACGGATATATACCAAGTCCAGTTGCACTTGATTCAACTCCTTTGGATAACCATGACCTGGATGAATGAGAACATTCACAGACAACCCTTCTAGTGTTCATCTTCTTATTGTCAGTTAGCCCAGCCATGGTGCTGATACTCTCAGGAATACAGTTGAGGGAAAAACATGTAAAATGGCCTCTCTTTTTCATGAACAAACTAGGGTTTGTACTGTCAATATTGCTACAACTGGCTGCAGCCAGTTTACCTCAGCCCTTGGTTTATGGTTTTCTTTGCAAAGTTTCCCCGTGGAAGTATCCTGCCGTGTTCCCAGTTTGGATTACCCGTGAGTTTTTTTTCCTTGGACTTCCTGTTTTCTTTTCGCTCATTGCCCTCCTGTGTTTGACCGTTGTACGAGCAAGTAATAAAGTACGCCAGTTTCGGCTAACCCCTTCTCTTTCTGGTGTCGTCCGCTTAGGGTCTTCCACAAACCCTAACAATAGCCTAGCAATCGGGCTATTTGGCTAATCGCCGTATGCTACCAATAAGGCTGTTAATGTAGCATTGTGTTGTGAGCATGTGAATGTTATACATCCTGATGTGAAATGTTGCTGTGGCGGTGGGAAGGAAATCCCCCGGGACCCGAAGTGGCTGGCCCGTAGACCAGTTCGGCGGATGAGGACTGGAGGTCCTCCTTGGGTGCCGTCCTGAGCCCAAGCATGACCCAAGGCAGTTTGTTGACCCAGCGGTCGTCCTTGAGGGTAGCCCGCAATGCGGCCTTCATTGAGCGTTGGAACCTCTCGACCAATCCATTCGCTTGAGGGTGATACGCTGTGGTGCGATGGAGCCTCACCCCTAAGCCCGCGGCGATCTCCTCCCAGAGCGCTGACGTAAATTGCGACCCTCTGTCCGAGGAGAGGTCAGATGGGGTGCCAAAGCGGGCGACCCAGGTTCCGATGAACGCTCAGGCAACCTCAGGCGCTGTCGTGGACGAAGGCGGGACGGCCTCTGGCCATCGCGTGGTCCTGTCGATCATGGTGAGCAGGTATGTGAAACCACGAGAGGGGGGTAGGGGGCCTACCAGGTCCACATTCACGTGGTCGAACCTCCTCTCGGGTACCGTGAAAGGTATCAGGGGCGCTTTGACGTGCCGGAGCACTTTGGAGTGTTGGCACTCCACACAGGTGTCAGCCCAGTCCCTCACATCCTTTTTGAGTCCATGCCAGACAAACTTTGCTGCCACCAACCTCTGTGAAGGCTTTCTGCCAGGGTGAGACAGCCCATGGACTGCGTCGAAGACCCGCCGCCTCCAAGCAGTCGGAACGACGGAGCGGGGTTGACCGGTAGAGACATCGCACAGGAGCGTGGCGCCGGCATCGTCGAAAGCCACATCCTCCAACTGCAGCCCTGTGACGGCGGTCCTGCATGCCTGCACTCCTGGGTCGGCGGCCTGGTCAGCCGCCATCTGGCTGTAGTCGAGTCCCAAATGGGCGGCCCCAGCGATGGCCCGGGAGAGACAGTCGGTGACCGGGTTGGACTTCCCAGCGACATGCCTCACGTCGCGGGTAAACTCTGAGATGTAAGCCAACTGTCGCTGCTGGTGGGCTGACCACGGCTCTGCCACCTTGGCCATCGCGAACACCAGCGGTTTGTAATCGACGAAAGCCGTGAACTGATGGCCCTCCAGTAGGAAACGAAAGTGCCTAACAGCGAGAAGAAGGCCAAGCAGCTCACGATCAAAGGTGCTGTATTTGCGCTCTCGCAGGTTCAACTGCCGGCTGAAGAAGGCAAGCGGCTGCCACACGCCGCTCACCCACTGCTCGTAAACTGCGCCGACAGCGTAGTCCGAAGCATCCATCGTGATGGCAATGGGCGCTCCAGACACAGGGTGTGCCAGCATCGCCGCATCAGCCAGGGCGGCCTTCACAGCCTTAAAAGCCTTGTCCCTCTCTGCAGACCAGTCCACGGTGTGTTTGGGGGCTGTGCCCTTCAGAGCCTCATACAGGGGGCGGAGGAGATCAGCAGCCCGGGGATGAACCGGTGGTAGAAGGACACCATGCCAATGAACTCCCGGAGGGACTGGGCCGTGTGTGGGCGTGGAAAGTCTGCGACGGCCTCCACCTTAGATGGAAGGGGGGCCGCCCCATCCTTGGTGACCCGGTGGCCCAGGAAGTCGATGGTGCTCAGACCAAACTGGCATTTGGCCGGGTTAACTATCAACCCGTGCAGGCTGAGCCTCTCAAAAAGGGCTCTGAGGTGGGACAAGTGCTCGGACACGGAGGCGCTAGCGACCAGGATGTTATCCAGGTACACAAAGAGGAAAGGCAGGTCCCGCAACACTGAGTCCATGAGGCGTTGGCAGGACTGCGTGGCGTTCTAGAGCCCAAACGGCATGCGCAGGAACTCGAACAGTCCGAACGGAGTTGTCACAGCCGTTTTGGGGACATCAGCGGGATGGACGGGCACCTGGTGGTATCCACAGACGAGGTCCACCTTCGAAAAGTTCACTTTCCCAGCCAGGTGGGCGGACAAATCTTGGATGTGAGGGACCGGGTAGCGGTCCGGTGTTGTTGCGTCATTGAGCCGACGGTAGTCACCACATGGACGCCACCCACCGCCAGGCTTAGGCACTATGTGGAGGGGTGAAGCCCACGGCTGCTGGAGCGGCGGATGATGCCGAGGCGCTCCATGTTCTCAAACTCCGCCTTGGCGACAGAGAGCTTGGTCGGGTCGAGGCGCCGAGCTCGGGCGTGCACCGGCAGGCCAGTGGTGACGATGTGGTGCTCAACCCCATGTTTGGTCGTAGATGACGAGATTGCGGGCTGAGTGAGGTCAGGGAACTCAGAGAGAAGATGGAGAAACACGTCCTCATTGGAGAGCATGCCGGACAGCCTGACGGAGCCTGTATCGCTGAGTGCACACGCGTGTAAAGCGAAGGTGACGGCGTCAATCAGGCGTCGATTCCTGACGTCCACCAGCAGCCCATGAGCACAAAGGAAATCTGCACCGAGGAGGGGAAATGCCACGTCGGCGGTGACAAAATCCCAGCTGAACCGCTGTCAGTTAAAACACATGTCAATGTGCCTCGTGCCGTACGTACGGATAGAGCTGCCGTTAGCAGCTTCCATGGGAGGGCTGTGAGCGCCCGACAGGGCGTCCACACCCGATGCAGGTACAACACTCCTCTGCGCCCCAGTGTCGCATAGGAAATGCCACCCCGAGATGGAGTCTCGCAGGAAAAGTAGCCTGTTGTCCTCCACGCCGACGCCCATGGCCACTAGTGAGCGCCGGCCTTGGCGTTTCCCGACGAGCTGAAATTGCACGGGGAGGTGCACATTTTCGCCTTGGCCCCGAACTTTGCATGGTAAAAGCACAGGCCGGGCTCCTGTCGCCGACCGGGGGTTGCCGCGGCGACCACCATGGAGTCACCAGGCGGTGGAGTGTGGGGGTGGGCAGGGGTGAGCGAGGACGCGCAGTGCTGCTGTTGGCTGGCCAGGAAGAACTTGTCAGCTTCTTCAGCTAGCTTGCGGCAATCGGTAATGCTGGTGTTAGCCAAAGCGGTCCGCACCTGAGCAGGCAGTTGTCGCAGAAACAGTTGGACAAAGAGGAAATCAGGTGTGTGTGCCGGTCCCAGCAGATTCAGCATTTTGTCCATGAGCTCGGATGGCTTGCTGTCACCCAAGTCTTGCAGAGAAAAGAGACGGTGGGCCCTCTCGGCGTCGGAAAGTTCAAAAATCTTCAAGAGGTGATCTTTGAGCCCCTTGTATTTGTCTGCCGCCGGAGGATTTGTAAGGAGACTCACCACTCTAGTTGCAGTCGAACACCCAAGCGCCGATACCACGTAGTAGTATTTAGTAGCGTCATCCGTTATTCTGCGGATAGCAAACTGCGCTTCCGCCTGGGCGAACCACGTCGTTGCCGATGACTCCCAGAACTCTGGCAATTTGAGAGAAACCGCGTTGATTTCGTCAACCATGTTCGTTCGCAAGATTGTCTCTGATAACTACCAAGAGACAAACGTCGGGGTCACCAGTGTAGAGGAGCTCAAGCAGGAGTCGTGACAACTTTCTCTTTCGGCTACACAACGTGCACCATTTATTCCTTCCACCATTACCACAACAACAAAAAACCCGCGCAGCGGAAGTGTGTCACGGTAAACCCGAACCGAGGAAACAGCAGCTGTAAACCAACGTTCCTACTAGCTCAATAAGGGGAATTATGTATCCCTATAACCACTACACCATATTGTATAGCCTGGGGGCATTTACAAAACAAAAACACACACGTGTGTGTATTAAAATGCCATGTATTAAACGTTTTTTTTCCTGCATCCTTGTGTGTGCGTATATATATATATATATATATATATATTATATATATATATATATATATATATATATAATATATTATATATATATAGATCCCTTTCCTCATTGCTTCCTTTCATAATTTAAATGATGAGCTTGTATGAATCTACACAGGGCATCAGTAGACCCATTGTAAAACTGCACTTTTGTTATTAATTCCACGATCCATTGTTTGGATGTTTACTTTGCGCTATGATAGGATGCATAGGTTAGGTCTTAGTCCAGCTCTGACCTCCTGTAGCCAAGAAGAAAAACCTTGCATATAATGAAGTTCATTCACTAAAAAAAGTCTTATAACAATGAGAAGTATGAGAGACAAAGCCCTGGAGACAGATTTGCTGCCCAGCCAGTCCCCCCCACCCCCACCCCCACGTCTACCCTAGGTTTGGCAGAGGAAACCATTGTGACGTGGCGGTGGATATGCAGGAAAGGCCAGGACACAACAAGGCTCAGATGCCTTGTTGTGTTTGCACTGTGAACATGTATCATTGAGCCTTGAGGGAGTCCTTTTGACGTTGGCCCCGTCATCTCAGCCTTGTCTGTCACCCTCTGACAGCTGGCTATTCCAGGCCTGGATCCAGACTGTTGGGAATGATCAGAGTTGATACAGTGATTGATTTTTGTCTCCAAGGAGTGCAGATGTGACCAGGTTAAAAAAGATATAGGCACACATCACACACATGAAATCGCAGAATAGGAGCAACATTTGGGTGGGTTTGTTTTATGTTTTTTTTGCAGGGTGAACTCCAGTGAAAACATCAACACTCCAAGAACATGAACATAGGACCAAAACAAAGATCTTATGTGGCATAGTGTGCAATGAAAAGTAAAAAGGTTTTTTTTTTTAAATTCTTTCTGCACGGCGCCAGTGCCATGGAAAATTGCTGTGTGTTGCACCCAAGGCTGATTTCCTGGGATTTGTGACCTGGGGTCTTTTACACTAAAGGCAACAGAGGAATGCTGGTTTGAACGGGGAGTCAAAGAGGCCATCTATGTGAAGAGGGAACGACCATCCCTGAACCGGGGGGGGGGGGCTAAGAGTACATCTGTCTCCATCTTACAATGCTGGGATTGCAACTATTCCCCAACCCTATGTGAATAGTACACATGACCATCGAAACTCTACTTAAGGGGCACACCCATATTTGCATAGGAAACTGGTCGTTGGTTTCGGTCGTTGGGCACTGTACTGTACTGTATTGTCTATAAGGGTGGGGATACCTGCAGTCAGTTTGTCTGTGAATGTTCTCATTCATCCAGGTCATGGTTATCCAAAGGAGTTGAATCAAGTGCAACTGCACTCAAGTGCAACTGGACTTGGTCCAGTTGCACTTGAGTGACTGAGTAACTTGAGTGACTTGAGTGACTGCAGTCCAAAGGAGTTGAATCAAGTGCAACTGCACTCAAGTGCAACTGGACTTGGCACTTGAGTGACTGAGTGACTTGAGTGACTTGAGTGACTGTAGTCCAAAGGAGTTGAATCAAGTGCAACTGCACTCAAGTGCAACTGGACTTGGCACTTGAGTGACTGAGTGACTTGAGTGACTGCAGAAGTCCAGTTGCACTTGATTCAACTCCTTTGGACTACAGTCACTCAAGTCACTCAAGTCACTCAGTCACTCAAGTGCCAAGTCCAGTTGCACTTGAGTGCAGTTGCACTTGATTCAACTCCTTTGGACTGCAGTCAGTTTAGACTGAAGAGGTCACTTAGTTGAGTGATGAAACATATATGTCAATAAACGGTGTGTCGAGATGAACTGATTTAACCTTGGACTCATTTCAGAATGAATTTACATTCACCCATTTTATTTTTGCTTGCCACCTCATCTGTCGTCTGCTAGCAACTGCCCCCCAAGCCCAGTCCCACTGCTCCTGGTGGTCTCGTGTGGTCTCGTGCATGCTGTTCAGCACAAACGCAGTGTACATTGCTTGCAAAAGCTGCCAGGCCGCTGTGGAATATAAAATTAAACCAAGCATAAAAATCGAACAAAAAAACATTTACACTCATTCATTCTGCCCCAGAATACATTTAATAACGCCCTTCATAAAATTCCACACATTTATTTTGAATTGAAAAAAAAAGAAAAAGAAATTCAAGACATTGAAGGATCCACGAATGAGTATGGGACAGTTTTAATATTTGTTAATTCTACAAAACAGGCGTTGGCAGGATGTTATTTTTCCTTTATCGTCCTTGAGTGCTGCACACAGATGGAGGCAGCCACCACCTCGATACACGTACATGAGACACACAACACACTTTGTGTACTACATCACCAGAAAAAAAAAATTACTATACCCACAATTCTTTAAAAGTTTCTTCATTTTTATTTGGTTGTTTTTTTTTTCTTCAATTCTACATACTTTGTTCAAACATGGGGATTTTAATTGAAACACATCAATATTTATCTTAAAAACATGAGTACTTATACCAAATTTTTTACAGTTACTATTCCAAAGTAAATTCACAGACAAACGTATGGAATGATACCATAGACAGGGGAACAGTCATGTACGTTCAAGTCAGTAGTAAAGAATTGTAGTTTTATGCAAGTTACACTTTTCCCAGACATGTAAAAAAAAAAAAAACTTGAACGAGGAGCTAAAGCCATTTCGCCGAGACTTTCATGGGCTCTGTGCATAACTGTAGCCCGCTGACTTCCGGTTTCTACTGCAGCGGTCATACCAGTTTCATGTTTGTTGGCGCGTGCTATTGACAATGGTTCTTTTTTTTTTTTGCGATGCCTGCGAGATTTTACCATGGATAAATGTCAACTTACGACTCATCCTCGTCAAGTCACGTCCACAGTTATGAAGATGAGTGTCCTCATCCTCGTAATTGTGGACGTGACTTGACGTGTACAACTTGAAACTTTTCACCGGTTTACTGGTGCGGGTGAAAGTCTGTCGACAGTTCTGTGCATGTCGTTAACATGTATCCATGGTGAATCTCGCAGGCGTCGCGAAAAATACGCCACACGCCAACAAACAGGAAACTGGTATGACCGCTGCTGTAGAAACCGGAAGTCATTGGGCTACAGTTATGCACGGAAGCCATCCAGTTCGATTTACAACGGATCTGTGCCTTTAAAGCAGCAGGAGAGTGTTGAGAGCTAACGTCAGTGGGTAACATAGCAACTTGGTCCGCCAGTCGATGCCAAGGCTATGGAGATAAAAGCATGGCAGAAATCAACCTTGGGGGGGGGGGGGGGGGATACGCGGGAAAAAATGGAAGAAAAAAAAAGACAAGCAGTGCAAAGCGGCTCTGAAAAGGGATTATGGCGCGTTTTTAACAAAAAAAATGTCAACGTGGCCTTAAACTAATTCAGGTTATGGCATCAATCCCACGTCAAAAGTTTCGTCTCTTCTAAGTTAAAGGAGCCAGCTCCCGTGAATCCAAAGAAAAACAAACACGAAAGGGAAATCTGCAATGTGTCTTCCATCTGTAACCGGTTATTTTCTTGCCCGGTGCGGGATTCGATACGGGGTGTACTGCACCACCAGGCGACATCACTAACCGCTCGGCTAAAGGGTCAGACCCGTTAGCTAGGGGCTAACGTGTCTTATTACTGGTTTACAGTCGTCACCCTCCCCGGAAGCGCGCCCCCGCGCTCTGAAGAGACTTCTGAGGATCTGCACACTTCCGGGTCCCACCGCTGCCACCAATGTAACCGGTTAGATTCTTGCCCGGTGCGGGATTCGATACGGGGTGAACCGCACCACAAGGCGACATCACTAACCGCTCGGCTAAAGGGTCAGACCCGTTAGCTAGGGGCTAACGTGCCTTATTAGTAGTTTACACATCTTTCATCTGGAGGAAAAGCGCTGTAAAGATCATTTGAATTCTTGACTCGGTTAAATACACCCTGAAATAATGAAATATTACAGTGGCAACGTGTCCACATATCGCTAGAGCAAAGCAAGGGAGCAGAGACAGAGGCAAGGGTCAGCTGTTCACATCTATGACAGGCAGCCGAGCATTGTAATACTACTGTCTTTAAGACAAAATGTAAAAGAGAAATTGCCTTTCTGGTGATTCATGCCTGGGAAGAAATTTGAGGAGTAATTTGCATAAAATTACCACTGGGAGGAAAAAAAAAGAAAAGGGGGGGGGGTCCCATAATGAAGAAATTGTCCGTTTTCTCTCAAAATAAATACGACAGAAAATTAAGAAGTAATCATCGTATACCCAGAGAAAGCGCTGGATATTAAACACCAGTAAAGGACTGCAGAATAATAGAACGACAACAAAAGGGTAATTGCACTTTTTAATCTGTCTAATTGCACAGAGCCTCGTGAAGTTTCAGAGAAGCTTGTAGGGACAAGGTCTTAACCCAAACTTTATTCTCAACACTAAACTCCCTCGGCTCACTTTACGACTTAAAATTATATTAATAGACACTAAATCCCAAGCCACTACAGGGCATCTGCAGAAATACCGTGTGCCATATTGGAAAAAAAAACAAAACAAAAAAAACAAACAAAGCTCAGATTTCATTAATGATGGCCGCCATTCCGCGGGAATTTTGGGGGACAGTTTGGACCACAGCTCCACATGGACAATATACTGGTATCAAAGATGCTCTTTAAAAGTGTGTGTTGCTGGAATGGCTGTGAGGCTCAACATGAGCCTGGCATTGCTGTGCTCCCACGTACACAAAAGCACTTAGAACAGACTGTAAGCCCAAAATACATCGCCTTGAGAAATCCACTGCTCCCTACAGGCCAGACTGCACCTCCTGTCCCCGACCAGCAGATGGCAAACTAGTCAGCTCACCAACCGCACCTTTGCACAATTCCACTGCTTTTACTGCAAAATTAAGGACATAAGTGGGTACATTAATTGACGAATAATTAATCGTTTAATGTTAATTATTATTCATATTAAATTTAATTATTAATATTAATGATCGTTTAAGATGAATTATTTTACTATGTATTGAATTAATCATCTTCAGTGATGAAATAATACACTAATTTCAGACATAATTCACATATGCTATCATTGGTCAATCATTGGTGTGGAATCACAGTTTTGCTTAAGGGATGGGGGGGGGGGTAGAGAGTGGTAAATTGAAGCTGAAGAGTTTGTCTGTCCAAAAACCACATCAACCCTAATGTAACCCCCCCCCCCCAAAAGAACAAAAAATTCTTCACTCAGGTAACAGTGAAACGCAACATGGAGGTCGGCTTGCGATTAACTACTTCAACACCAATGTGGACATCTTTCATCTTGTGACAGACTTAAGATTGAGAAAAGACTCCCCCCCCCCCCCCAGTTGTACCCGTCCAATTACCCCACTCTTCCGAGCTGTCCCGGTCGCTGCCGATCCGGGGAGGGCTGCAGACTACCACGTGCCTCCTCCGATACATGTGGAGTCACCAGCCGTTTCTTTTCACCTGACAGTGAGGAGTTTCGCCAGGGGGACGTAGCGCCTGGGAGGATCACGCTATTCCCCCCTGAACAGGCGCCCCGACCAGAGGAGGCGCTAGTGCAGCGACCAGGACACATACCCACATCCGGCTTCCCACCCGCAGACACGGCCAATTGTGTCTGTAGGGACGCCCGACCAAGCCGGATGCAACACGGGGATTCGAACTGGTGACCTTGTGCTGGTAGGCAATGGAACTGCCACACTACCCAGACGCCCCAGGAAGAGACTTCTGAGCGACTGGGAAATGCATGTCAGGGCGTATCGGGGGGTGGGTGGGTAGGGGGGTGGGGGCCATGAGGCACAACTCAAGTGTCAGGTGCCGGAAAAACTAGAGAAATACTTGCAGCCTCTACCTGAAAACATAGCGTGGAGCAACTTGGGTGCAGGGTCACTGTCCCACACTTCACAACAGCCACAGACCACAGTTCCAGCTCGACGGGTGGTCTGTATCACAATCATTCCCCTGCACTGTAGAGCGGGTCTGGCTGAGTCGGCCCCAGCAGCACACGTGGATAGGCAGCTGTGGGTTTCTCAAGGCATATCTCATGAAGAAGCAAACGAATTAACAGAGAGATTAAAAACTGCACATGGAATATCATATTGTAAGTACTGTGTCATTTCGCACAATAGAAAAATCAGGACTGATGCTCGTTATGTCCAAAAGGTCTCAGAGTGATCTCATGAAATGGAGATTATCTAGCAATTTCCTGTGGCTGGTAAAAAAAGGGGGGGGGGAGGTTTAAAAAATTTACATTCTCAAAGCCTTCAGAGAGTTCATGGTTGGGGAATGAAGTCATCCGGATAGATTTTCCACGATCCCAGTGTTGCGTCAGAGCTGCAAGCCCAAACCAAAGCAAGTATAGCAATCACAGGTTCAGGAGTGACCCTTTCTGCCTGAAAACGGGAAGGATTATTTTAGCAGGACTCCTTCTTTCCCCGATTCCTTTTTTGTCATCCGAGCGAGTGTGTGTGTGTGTGTGTGTGTGTATGAGGGCCAGAAGTGTCAGAAAATATAAAGCAGGAACCAAACAAACCCACATGTGTTTGAGTGTGTCCTCCCTGTGTACAACATGTAAGACTTTATTCATACGGAAGGAGAACAGGGGTACAGAAGGGAAAGGAGGAGGTGCAAACGAAAAAGTGCTTGGATACATGGTCAGATCGGCAGTCCGGTCGGATCCGAACCAGCGTGGAGCTGAAAAAACAAAAACAAAAACCACCAGACGGTAAACGCAGGCGAATTCCCAGACCGCATTGACAAGCGATGGCAGTAGCTGGAATGTTCCAGAGATCCGACGTGCGGAGCCGCAAACTGACCGAAGCCGCTTTAACTCACGGCTCACAGGAAGTAAAACCAAAAAATGAAACTAACAAACAAACCACGCAACAAAAACATTTAGACCTCCGGAGCTGAATGTGAGTCTGTTTGTCTCAGTACTGCTCTCTCAGAGGTAGGTGTGTGTGTGTGTGTGTGTGTGTGTGTGTGTGTGTGTGTGTGTGTGTCTGGTGGTATGCTCCAGGCCTCTTCATCCCTTACGGATGTCAGTAAAGATAACGTGGTCCTGGCTGAGGGTTGGGGAGGGTTTGCTGGAGGAGACATGAGGAGGATCTGGAAGCAGAAATGACACAAGAGAGCTGGAGGCTGGATTGGGTTTGTGCTGTCTCATGCCTCCATACTTTCTAGGCAACTGCCCCTGTGAACAGTTGAATGACAACGGAGTTCAGCCAATGAGACGTGCCAGGTAGACTGAAAGGGGGTGGGTAAGCCGAAGATTACGGTAGAGTTTGTGTGTGTTCGATCAGTCACAGAACACTTTCATGACCACTAATCCACTGTTAGTTGTTTATTTCAGCCTGTGTGTGTGTGTGTGTGTGTGTGTGTGTGTGTGCGTGCGCATTTGTGCGCATGTCTATATATGCTATATATGCGCAGGAGAATCTATGGTGCGGACTGGATGGGAGGCATTTAGGACAGGGAGGTGGTTGGTTGGTCAGACATGGAGCACCTCCATACTGTAGTCCTCTGTCTCTGTGTACTGGGAGGAGTTTGTGTCTGACTGTGTGGGGGCCAGAGCCTCCTTGTTCTCCAGACTGGGCTCCAGGAGCGGCGGTTTCTCCAGCGCCAGCTTTTTACATGTGTCAGGCCGGTTCTGGACGTATATGACCCTGTTGTAAGCCTTGAGTCTCCTCCACAGCTGGATGTAGACTTTACACTGCACGTACATGAACACCAGTCCGCCCGTGAAGCCGATGGCCACCACCACCAGCTTGGTCCAGAAAGGCCATTCCAGAATCCCTATGGGAAATACACAAAGAGCCACAAGAGACAGAAAAACCACAAGAGCATGACAAACAAAACCAACACAGCCACCACAGGAACTGATATGACTACAAGTTATGAACACATATTTACACAAATCGTCTCAAAAAAGGTACATCTCAAGTTGTCAATGAAACCCAGTCAGGCTTCTTACATGGTAGATCTATTTACAATAACATCAGTCTTATTCTTGATATACTAGATAAATGAAATGATTGAGGATAAGGATTTCATTTTATTTCTCGATTTAAAAAAGGTCTTCGACATGATTGAACACCCAATGATCCATACTCTGAAGGCATTTGGTTTTGAGGACAATTTCATAAAGGTCATAGACACTTTGTACATGGACATTAATAGTTGTGTTTCCTTACTTCGTGGTACTGCACCTCATTTTGATGCACAGAAAGGAATGCGGAAGGGTTGTCCGGTGAGTCCAGCACTATTCATTTTGGTGGCAGAAATGTTGGCTATTATGATAAAGAACTGTGAGGACTTAACTTATTTGGTTCAGAACTTGTTATAAGTCAGTTTGTGGATGACAAAACCCTGCTTCTCAAGGACGAACGTCAGATTCCCGTTGCCATACAGAACACTGAACTCTTTTCAAAGGCCTTTGCACTATTGCTCAATAGCCAAAAATGTGAACTGCTGTCTATTCATGAATGTGCACAAACTGTCATTTATAAAATACCTGTTAAAACTGTGGTAAAATACCTTGGTATTTATGTAACAAAAGATCAAAAGGAACGTGAAAAGCGTAATTTGACAAACAAAATAGATGAATGTAAATGTAAACTTAATGTTTTGGTTGCAAAGGGATTTATCCATTTTTGGTAAAATGTATCTCACCAAAATGGAAAGTATCTCTAGAGGTGTCCACCCTGCATCTTCACAAACACTTAGTTTAGACTTTGTTAAGTCTATAAACCAACTCAACTTCAATTTTATATGGAGGAATCGAACTCACTATATAAAAAAAAGCCACCACTGTAAAAGATCTTTCTGAAGGTGGACTAAAGGCTATAGACTTTGAATGTATGAATGGTACTTTAAAACTGAACTGGCTGAAACAATGTGTTAAATCCCCTGACAGTATCCGGCACATATTCCCCCAGACTATATTTGATAAAATGGATGGTATAGAATTTGACTTAAAATGTGATTTCAATGGAACCAAATTACCTCTTAAACTTTCTAAATATCATCAACAAGTTTTAATTTTTTGGAAATTATTTTACAACCACAACTTCACACCTCATAATACACCAGTGTGGAACAACAGATACATACTTCACAAAGGAAAATCTTTTGTTTTATAGGAACTGGATGGATAGAAATACTTGGTGTGTAATGGACCTATTAGATGTAAATAGGGATGTATTATCTTACAATGATTTTTGTTATATATATCATTTTGACTGCAATCTCAACAAATTTAAATCTCTTATCAATGCCATACCCAATACATTTCTTATCTTAGCAAAAATATAGCAGTGTATTCTCAGTCCCCATCCCATCTCCCCACACCTTTTATAAATGGAATTCATTTTCTTGAAAGGTGTTCAAACAAATTCACTCGGTCTATTCTAACAAACGATCTATACCCTGCTCAGTCCCAAGTCCCAAGTGTCAGGGGCCCATGAGATGTAACGTGATACAGAAGTCTGCATATTTGTACAAAGCATCAATGAAAATACAAGCTAAGGAAAAACTTAAGCGAAGCATAAAAAAAGCAATCTTCGAATGAAAAAAAATATCAAAAGCTGTCCACTTTGAAGAAGAAAGACGTCCTGCAGTCTAACAGACTTGTCATGTTGGCTATCATGGAAGTGGTGTTGGTGGGCCAGCAGGGGGCAGTCTTCCCCCTGGTGCTAATAAAAACAACAAATATCAAATTCCAATGCAACAGTGCAGTGACGGGGACACTGTGCTGTAGGAGGTGTCGTCCTTCGGATGAGACGTTAAACTGAGGTCCTGACTCACTGGGGCCATTAAAGATCCCATGGCACTTATTGCAAAGAGTAGGGGGTTCCCTGGTGTCCTGGCAACATTCCCAACCTGGCTCTCTCCATCTGGCCACCTAATCACCCCCCCCCCCCCCCATGTAGTTGACTCAATGATTCCTCCCATCACCCAGGCGGGTGCTGCACATTGGCGGTGGTTGAAGTGACTTACCCTCTTCACTGTGAAGTGCTTTGGGTGTCTAGAAAAGTACTGTATAAGTGTCCATCCATCCATCCATTATCCAAACCACTTATCCCGCTCTCAGGATCGCGGGGATGCTGGAATCTATCCCAGCAGTCATTGGGCAGCAGGCGGGGAGACACCCTGGACAGGCCGCCAGTTCATTACAGTGCCGACACACACACCCACACACCCACACACATTCACACCTAGGGACAATTTAGTACAGCTGATTCACCTGACCTACAGGTCTTTGGACTATGGGTGGAAACCGGAGCACCTGGAGGAAACCCACACAGACACGGGGAGAACATGCAAACTCTACACAGAGGATGACCCAGGATGACCCCCAAGGTTGGACTACCCCAGGGTTCGAACCCAGGACCTTCTTGATGTGAGGCGACTGCGCTAATCACTGTGCCACCATGCCGCCCATAAATATATATATATATACGTATATATTTTTTTCTTCTTCTCTCTCTTCTAGCATGTGAGCAACTGTACCTGTAACTGTAATTTCCCCTCAGACCAATAAAGTATTCCTAATTCTGGTAATGTTGATAATTTTTCTTAGCCATGAAAAACCTGGAATAGTCACCGAGTTTGAAATGAGTGTTCCTCAAAAGGACTTTTCAGGCACCCAAGCTAGGCTGCAGACAGATGTAATTACTTTTGAAATAACACACCCCTGGTCACGGAGAGGACACGGATCAATCATTTTAGGGCCCTATTTCTATTTCCACATGACAAGTTTAAATGAACAACAGTTCAGAACAGGGCAGGAAAAGGGTATGAAGCACAGTCTAGGAAGAAGAAGAAGCTGATGCATCGCACAAAACAAAAAGGCTCATCGGGGTGTAAATAGCTTAAAGGTCAAAGGGGAAACGTTTACCTGGAATTCTTCCGGCTGCATGAATAAAGAAGGAAGAAAATGTTGAAATTGAGCATGAAACACACACATTCCAGTCTGACATGGTAGGATGCAAGTTTGGCATGCAATGATGGCGTTTACACGTCAACATTTCACAGAGACTGAACAATGCAGCATGCACTCAGACGTACGGCTGCATGGGCGACACTCAGCGGTCCTGCAGTCCTTGCAAGCGAAACAAAAACGATAAATAAATAAACTGCCAGACGACAAACTAGACTGGTGATGATGTCTGCAGCATCACCATAGTGACTGACCCTGGCAGTCCTGGAGGACTCTACCTAATGAGGCTGAATGATCAGGACGGCCATCTGTCTGTTATCTGATATGTACCACATCCACCAGAAGGGAAGGACTCGCTGCACACACTGTGACAGCGGACACGACAGTAACTCTTGTTTCACTCCTACCTAAAACAACCATAGGTGGTCAAAATGACCGTCCATGATCGTTTTAGGTAGATCTGTACCGTAACTTTTTTTTGTGCAATTGGTATAAAACTCGTTTTAATACAAATATATGTAATTTTAGGAGCATTCAGGGAGCGGCAGATCTGTATCCCCCCCCAAAAAAAACAACTTATTAAACTTTGAATATCCAAAACGGTCATAATGGAGGTTCTAGTGCTAAAAGTCGGTATTTTTGGAAGCAATTCCCTCTGACAACTCAGTGATATACAGAGGGGGACGCACACATACAAACACTCACACAGAGCGTCGCATGTTTTATGACATGCATCATCTGAAATGGCTCACAGCAACGTGTCCCGACACTGTTGTTTGGTCTGGTCGCTGCTGGGCTTCGGTCTACAAGCACATGTGTCAGATCTGGGACATGATTTGGAAAATCGACCTGGACGGACGGTACGACGAAATTCGGATGGCGCGCAGTGAATTGCTGCAGCTGTGTCAGCCAACAGTGACGTCACTCAAGTACATGGCAAACACAGACCAGCTGCTGCTGGGACGCTGGCTGTGTGTTTGTGCAAAAAAACAAAAAAAACTGAGAGAAAGACAGACTGAGGAGAGACAGCTCTCCATCTGTTTAGGAGAGCATTTTATTTTGCACTGACATGCATGCTCAGTATCCAAGTAAGAAAACCACAGAAAGGTGAACCACTTCATCATCATCATCATCATCATCATCTAGATGATCTCTTCAGTCTCAGCTGACTGCAGGTACCCCCACCCTTATAAACACCCCACCCCTATGAACAATACAGCGGCACGACGACCCAAACCAACGACCGGTTTCATATGCAAATGTTCATGGCCATGTGTGCTAGTCACAGAGGGTTGGGGAATGGTTGTCATCACAACGACCAACCCTGAACTGAGGAGGGGCTAAGAGTACATGTGTCGCCATCTTACAATGCTGTGGTTGCAACCATTCCCCAACCCTCTGTGACTAGTACACATGGCCATGAACATTTGCATATGAAACTGGTCGTTGGTTTGGGTCGTTGTGCCGCTGTATTGTTTATAAGGGTGGGGTGTTTATAAGCTTGGGGTGTTTATAAGGGTGGGGGTACCTGCAGTCAGCTGAGACTGAAGAGGTCCCTTAGATGATGATGACACGTTTCTTTGTTTTTGTTTTGGATTTTTCCCGCCCTTTTTCTCCCCAATTATATCCGGCCAATTACCCCACTCTTCTCAGCCGTCCCGGTCGCTGCTCCACCCCCTCTGCCGGTCCGGGGAGGGCTGCAGACTACCACATGCCTCCTCCACTACATGTGGAGTCACAAGCCACTTCTTTCCACCTGACAGTGAGGAGTTTCACCACGGGGGACGCAGCGCGTGGGAGGATCACGCTATTCCCCCCCAGTCCCCCCCCTCCCCTGTGAGCAGGCGTTCTGACCGACCAGAGGAGGCGCTAGTGCAGCGACCAGGACACATAGTCACAACCGGCTTCCCACCTGCAGACACGGCCAACTGTGTCTGTAGGAACGCCCAAACAAGCCGGAGGTATCACGGGATTCGAACCGGTGATCCCCGTGTTGGTAGGCAGTGGAATAGACCACCACGCCACCCGGACGCTGCTGGCCTTTTGACACTTCCTGAGCCACTGATATGCTCAGCTAAACCCACTTGTATAATAAGTTATACCCCCCCCCCAGAGTAAACAACGAAACAAGAACACAGTCACATCTCCAAAGTCCCACAGGTCACTTCTATAACATACATACATGCTGGCTAGATTCACTTCTACACACATTAAGTGAATAAACACAAACTGAGGAGGCTTGTGGATGACAGAGAGAAGAAGAAGACATGTGATGATGTTGCACACGCCACACAAACACCCAATGACATGTGATACTGACCACACAGCTATGCTGATCATATATGCACTTCTGGTGTATGTGCTTGCATGCGAAATTATAAGTGCACAAACACACAGTGTGTGTTTGTGTGTGTGTGTGTGTGTGTGTGTGTGTGTGTTTTCCACCAGGGCTGACCTTGCTGGATTTCCTCTGCCGTCCTGTCGATGAGCACGTAGAGGGACCACACCACACAGGTGATGGCGATGACGTGGAAGGTGACCGAACACATGATCTTCCTCCTCTCACTCGCCGTCATCTGTAGTTTCTCCCACTGAGGGAGGACGAGAGACAGGGAGAGAAAGAGAGAGAGAGAGAGAGAGCGAGACAGGGAGAGAGAGCGAGAGAGAGACAGACAGACACAGACAGACAGACAGACAGACAGACAGAGACAGAGAGAACGAGGAAGGATGAAAGAGGGAGAGACAGAGCAACAGAGAGAGAAGGAGGAAGGACGAGAGACAGGAAGAGAGAGAGACAGAAAGAGAGAGAAGGAAGAAGGACAAGAGAGGAAGAGAGAGGAAGAGAGAGAGAGAAGGAGGAAGGACGAGAGAGGGAGGGAGAGAGAGAAGGAGGAAGGACAAGAGAGGAAGAGAGAGAGAGAGGAGGAGGAAGGACAAGAGACAGAGAAAGAGAGAGAAGGAGGAAGGACGAGTGTGAGGAAGAGACGGGGAGAGGAGGAAGGACAAGAGAGGAAGAGAGACAGCGAGAGAGAAGGAGGAAGGACGAGACAGAGGACAAGAGAGAGGAGGAGGAAGGACGAGAGACAGAGAGAAAGGAGGAAGGATGAGAGAGGAAGAGAGAGAGCGAGAGAAGGAGGAAGGATGAGCGACGTGTTAGCCCAATATGGAATATTTTGAGGTCAAACAGGCAACAAGCACACACACACACACACACACACACACACACACACACACACACACACACACACACACACACACACACACACACACACACACACACACAGGCACATGGGAATTCATAAACATACACAACATTTTGTGTGATTAAACTGAAGACAGATTACGTGTGGACACCCTCCCGGGGGATCTTAGTCTTGTTTGTGAGCAGCTTTAAGCGAGTGCTGCACATGTGATGGGGAATGTTCAGCCTCCGTGAGCCAGACCCGATCATCCCTCATCACTACTACCCAGCTACTCAGCCCCGGCTTACGGCCTAGTACCTGTCTGATGAACCAATAAGAAGCTACCCAGCTCAAATGTTTGCTCATTTCATGATGTAGTCGCTCAAGCCTTCTGTTCATAAAGGAGGAAGTAGAGGGTGTGTCGGGTATGGATCAGCTGGTAGAACAGGAGGAAGTAGAGGGCATGCCAGGTATGGATCAGCTGGTAGAACAGGAGGAAGTAGGGGGCGTGTCGGGTATGGATCAGCTGGTAGAACAGGAGGAAGTAGAGGGCGTGTCAGGTATGGATCAGCAGGTAGAACAGGAGGAAGTAGAGGGCGTGTCAGGTATGGATCAGCTGGTAGAACAGGAGGAAGTAGGGGGCGTGTCGGGTATGGATCAGCAGGTAGAACAGGAGGAAGTAGAGGGCGTGTCAGGTATGGATCAGCTGGTAGAACAAGAGGAAGTAGAGGGCGTGTCAGGTATGGATCAGCTGGTAGAACAGGAGGAAGTAGAGGGCGTGTCAAGTATGGATCAGCTGGTAGAACAGGAGGAAGTAGGGGGCGTGTCGGGTATGGATCAGCAGGTAGAACAGGAGGAAGTAGAGGGCGTGTCAGGTATGGATCAGCTGGTAGAACAAGAGGAAGTAGAGGGCGTGTCAGGTATGGATCAGCTGGTAGAACACGAGGAAGTAGAGGTGTCGGGTATGGATCAGCTGGTAGAACAGGAGGAAGTAGAGGGCATGCCAGGTATGGATCAGCTGGTAGAACAGGAGGAAGTAGAGGGCGTGTCAGGTATGGATCAGCTGGTAGAACAGGAGGAAGTAGGGGGCATGTCGGGTATGGATCAGATGGTAGAACAGGAGGAAGTAGGGGGCATGTCGGGTATGGATCAGATGGTAGAACAGGAGGAAGTAGGGGGCATGTCGGGTATGGATCAGATGGTAGAACAGGAGGAAGTAGAGCGTGTGTCGGGTATGGATCAGCTGGTAGAACAGGAGGAAGTGGGGGGCGTGTCAGGTATGGATCAGCTGGTAGAACAGGAGGAAGTAGGGGGCGTGTCGGGTATGGATCAGCTGGTAGAACAGGAGGAAGTAGAGGGCGTGTCAGGTATGGTTCAGCTGGTAGAACAGGAGGAAGTAGGGGGCATGTCGAGTATGGATCAGATGGTAGAACAGGAGGAAGTAGAGGGTGTGTCGGGTATGGATCAGCTGGTAGAACAGGAGGAAGTAGAGGGCGTGCTGGGTATGTATCAGCTGGTAGAACAGGAGGAAGTAGAGGGTGTGTCGGGTATGGATCAGCTGGTAGAACAGGAGGAAGTAGGGGGTGTGTCAGGTATGGATCAGCTGGTAGAACAGGAGGAAGTAGAGGGCGTGTCGGGTATGGATCAGTTGGTAGAACAGGAGGAAGTAGAGGGCGTGTCAGGTATGGATCAGCTGGTAGAACAGGAGGAAGTAGAGGGTGTGTCGGGTATGGATCAGCTGGTAGAACAGGAGGAAGTAGGGGGTGTGTCGGGTATGGATCAGCTGGTAGAACAGGAGGAAGTAGAGGGCGTGTCGGGTATGGATCAGCTGGTAGAACAGGAGGAAGTAGAGGGCGTGTCGGGTATGGATCAGCTGGTAGAACAGGAGGAAGTAGGGGGCATGTCGAGTATGGATCAGCTGGTAGAACAGGAGGAAGTAGAGGGTGTGTCGGGTATGGATCAGTTGGTAGAACAAGAGGAAGTAGAGGGTGTGTCGGGTATGGATCAGCTGGTAGAACAAGAGGAAGTAGAGGGCGTGTCGGGTGTGGATCAGATGGTAGAACAGGAGGAAGTAGAGGGCGTGTCAGGTATGGATCAGCTGGGAGGGCTGCAGACTACCACATGCCTCCTCCGATACATGTGGAGTCGCCAGCCGCTTCTTTTCACCTGACAGTGAGGAGTTTCACCTGGGGGACGCAGCGCGTGGGGGGATCACGCTATTCCCCCCAGTCCATCCCCCCCAACAGGCGCCCCGACTGACCAGAGGAGGCGCTAGTGCAGTGACTAGGGCACATACCCACATCCGGCTTCCTACCCGCAGACATGGCTAATTGTGTCTGTAGGGGCGCCCAACCAAACCAGAGGTAACAGGGGGATTTTAATCAGCGATCCCCATGTTGGTAGGCAACAGAAAAGACCACCACGCCACCTGGACGCCCTCAAATGATTTCTCATCACTGCCCTAATTGGGAAAGGGGAATTAGCACAGAGGACAGAGCAGAAAAGGGATAGTGGCTCAACCACACAGGCCAGGTAGCATGCTGCATGCCAGCATGACAGTTCACTTTACATTGTGCCAGTCTGTGTCTGGCTGAATAATACACTGTCTGGCAGTGAGTTATGCCTCGTTCACACTACACGATTCTAGCCCTGATTTTCCACTCCCCTACAGTTTTTGGAGCTCCCCGACAAAAGCCAGAGATCAGAGGCAGATCAGCGTGGGCTCGGTGCTCGAGTGCTATGAGCAAACAGTTCAAAGATGTGAGCCGAGACATGAGCCGGTGCATCGCAGATGCATCCCAGATATCTAGTGGGCTCAATATCTGGACCTGTCGGGGGGTCCAAATCCTGTGGTGTGAAATTTGCTGTGACTGTCAATGAGGGCGGCGGCGAGCTACAGCCAACGATCAGAATGAAAGCCAGTGAAAAGCTATTTTAAATAAATAATGATAAATAAATAGACAATAAACAATAATTATTTCATTTTTATGTTAATCAGTTTTGTTAACATTATCAATATTTGATTTGCTTTTTTATATAGGTGGATTTTTTTTCCATTGTAGTGAAATTGCTACAATGTTGCTTTTTTATTTCTATTTTACTAATGCTTACTGTTACCTTTTCAATAAATGTTTGCTACAAAGTTTACAAAAAGTAGCCTGTCTGAACATGCAAGTGAAACAATTACATCACAAAGTATATGCAACTTGTATATACTGTATCTTGAAACTATAAAAGATTTTCTGTACGAAAGGTGTTGACTCAATTACACAACCACAAACACAGTAATCTTTACTTGTATAGCATGTTTCAAAACGCAGTCCATAAAAGGTACTGACTGCAGTGAAAAATGTGAAAAAAGGTATAGAAACACACACTTACTAGCAAGAAAAAAATGCATAAAATGCATCTCTCTACAAAACTGACCGACTGTTGTTCGCCCATCTCCCACTTACAATGCCGTCCTTTCATCTCTACCCATGAGACTCAAAAGCTTAGCCTGCAAGACAACAGTCGGTCACTAACAGCTCCAACGACTCATGACCACTGAATGGAGCACTAACGAAATCGAAACTAACACCTCCAAGGACTGTCGTTGCTAAACATCGGAACACAAAAGAGCCATTGACATCAATAGCTCTGATAACGACTCCAAAGAGGATAAATATCTGAGTCTCATCACCAGCCAGTCAGGCTAGCTTGGTCTAGTCAGAAAGGCACGAACTGATGACGCCTCTTGGATGAGAGGCGAAACGTCTTCACGGATATATACCAAGTCCAGTTGCATTTGATTAATTTCCTTTGGCTAACCATGACCTGGATGAATGAGAACATTCACAGACAGGGGGATGTAGCACGTGGGAGGATCACGCTATTCCCCCCAGTTCCCCCTCCCCCCTGAACAGGCGCCCCGACCGACCAGAGGAGGCGTGGTGCAGTGACCAGGACACATACCCACATCCGGCTTCCCACCCGCAGACACGGCCAACTGTGTCTGTAGGGACGCCCGACCGAGCCGGAGGTAACACAGGGATTCGAACCGCCGATCCCCGTGTTGGTAGGCAACGGAATAAACCGCCACACTACCCGGAGGCCCATCTGTTCTTATATGTGTGATAGAATGGAGAAGGCTTTGGGCACTTTTAGCTTAGCCAGCATGTCAATGCATATAATGGCCCCTATTAAGGCTCGAATTGTCTACCGTAGTGGGTCCCTAACTGTGTAATGACACAACAATTTGGAGATGTAAACATGTGCATGCAATTATGCATGCATACAAACCAACATGACAATGTGTCCTACCTTGCGCAGCGGCTTGAGTTTGGTCTCCATGATGAACTCGTATTTGCAGAGTTCACAGCAGCGAGTGTCGGAGCTCTTGATCCACTGCTGCAGACAGGCCTGGTGGACGAAGCGCAGGCTCCCCGTGCAGTGGCACGGCGTGATCAGGGGGCTCTCGTCGTCTCCCTCGCAGTGACAAATCCTACAAGGAGCCACAGAAAACAAACGCCGTCACCGTCGAGCGACAGGCGAGACAGCCGAAGTCAGAAGATGACAGCAGAGGAAAAGATCAGAGGAGGAGAAGTGTAGGTCAAGGTGAGTGAGGACCCGCCCGCCCAAAACTACTACAACAGGCTTGTTATTTCCTGATTGTACCCATAATGCAACAGGGGGTGGATGGTTTGGAGTCAAAAGACAACCGAGCTAATCAGATATACTCAGAGTGACACAGGGTGTCACAATATCATAAAAGACGAAACAAATACACCAACTATGTGAACTAGGAGATACTGAACATCCCAGATTTAAATGAATATTCACCAGTAGCTCCAGCACTGCCGGGGAAACACAGCACGGAAAAGGAACCCTTTTTTTGGAGATTTACCCTCCTTTTTCTCCCCAATCTTATCCCGCCAATTACCCAACATTTCCGAGCCGGTCGCTGCTCCACCCCCTCCGCCGATCCGGGGAGGGCTGCAGACTACCACATGCCTCCTCCGATACATGTGGAGTCGCCAGCTGCTTCTTTTCACCTGACAGTGAGGAGTTTCGCCAAGGGGACGTAGTACGTGGGAGGATCACGCTATTCCCCCCGGTTCCCCTTCTCCCCCGAACAGGAGCCCCGACTGACCAGAGGAGGCGCTAGTGCAGTGGCTAGGACACATGCCCACATCGGGTTTCCCACCCGCAGACACGGCCAATTGTGTCTGTAGGGACGCCCTACCAAGCCGGAGGTAACGTGGGGATTCAAACCGGCGATCCCTGTGTTGCTAGGCAACGGAATAGATCTCTATGCTACCCAGACGCCCATAAAACGAACCTTAACAGATACATTATTCAGTCAGCAACATTAATGATAATAATAATGATAACAACACTAATAACGGATGGACATTTATACACAAGGCTCAGCGTTTTCGGTTTCTATTTTTCAAAGCCATCCAGCATGCCGAATTTCGCCACAAGAGGACACTGTCACATAACCTCACATGAACAGGAACAACTTTTGGATCCGTGGAAACATAAAATCCGGGTGAAAATCAGTTTAAACCGATCTGCTCCTTTTAAAAACTGGGTATTTTTCGGTGTAAATCAGTAAAAAATGAAAACGCGGAGCCGTGTTTCTACAGTACTTTTCTAGACACCCAAAGCGCTTCACACTGAAGGGGGCAACTCACGTCAACCACCACCAATGTGTCGCACCACCTGGGTGATGCACGGCAGCCATTTTGCAACAGAAGTCTCACCACATATCAGCTTGAGGTGGGGAGGGAGGAATCATTGAGCCAATTACATGGGGGGGGGGCAGATGGAGAGAGCCAGCTTGGGAATGTTGCCAGGACACCGGGGAACCCCCTACTCTGAAATAAGTGCCACGGGACCTTCAATGACCACAGTGATTCAGGACCTCGGTTTAATGTCTCATCCGAAGGACGGCATCTCCTACGGCACAGTGTCCCCGTCACTGTACTGGGGCATCGGGATTTGATATTTGTTGCGTTTATTAGGATCAGAGGGAGGGCTGCCCCCTACTGGCCCACGAACACCACTCCCGGCAGCAACTCAGTTTTGCCGGGAGTGATAATAATCACTGTGGAAACAACTGGCGCACGCTGACTCATTCAGCAGGCGTTTTATCTGGAGAGCAACAAGAAGATGATGTGTAGTTTGGACAGGAGACGGACAACCGGACCTCCGCATATCTGCACTGCACTGCAGTCTGAACCTGAAGACACACGTCTACACAAATCTCCCAACCTGGGCATTCTAGGCACATACACAGACACCCACAGCATTCAATTAGTTTCTCTAACCTCTGAAGACTGGTGGGGTGGGGAAAGGGGGGTAAGGGGGGTGGGGCAATTCTCGGTGAGAGACCAACTGAAGTTTTAATGTAGGGCCTAAGTGGTCCCTCTCTGCTCCTCTGGATCACATAGATCACATGTCTGGCACTCTCTGGCAGGTGGGAGGACAGCAGCTATTAGTCAAACCACACTGGAGAGGCGTGTGTATGTCTGTGTGTGTGTCTGTGTGTGTGTGTGTGTGTGTGTGTGTGTGTTTGTGTGTGTGTGTGTGTTTGTGTGTGTGTGTGTGTGTGTGTGCGTGCGCAGTTACACACAAGACAGAGATGGATTGCAAGAGAATACAGAATATATTTGCACTACTAGTATGCAAGAAAGATATGCACAGAGATAAAAGTGCTGCTACGTGTGTGTGTGTGTGTGCGTGTGTGTGTGTCTGTTTGTGGAGAGGTGGGTGGGCTGTGTTGTGATGGGTATGTGATTGGTATGTGATGGAAATGCAAGGTGCCCTGTCTGTGATAAAGCCACATGGCGAGAGGTTGAAAACAGAGTCTGAAATGGTTACTGAACCAGCGGTGAAACGACACAGCAATGTGTTCTTTTCAAGTCAACACCATCTCAACACACACACACACACACACACACACACACACACACACACACACACACACACACACAGCAGGAACCAGAGCAGAAAAAAGGAAACAATACTTTTGGCATTCACTGTGCAGACGTTGCCATTGTGGTGGCTGCTGGACTGCAGCACCTGAATCAGCAACTACACACCATCTGACACAACCTTTACACACTACACACCGTCTAACACAACCTTTACACACTACACACCGTCTAACACAACCTTTACACACTACACACCGTCTAACACAACCTTTACACACTACACACCGTCTAACACAACCTTTACACACTACACACCGTCTAACACAACCTTTACACACTACACACCGTCTAACACAACCTTTACATACTACACACCGTCTAACACAACCTTTACACACTACACACCGTCACACAACCTTTACACACTACACACCGTCTAACACAACCTTTACATACTACACACCGTCTAACACAACCTTTACACACTACACACCGTCTAACACAACCTTTACACACTACACACCGTCTAACACAACCTTTACACACTACACACCGTCTAACACAACCTTTACACACTACACACCGTCTAACACAACCTTTACACACTACACACCGTCTAACACAACCTTTACACACTTGGATTTCACTTCCTACATCTAGGCTGGTGTAAGGGTGGAGATAACCAGGCTGGTGTAAGGGTGGAGATAACCCGGCTGGTGTAAGGGTGGAGATAACCCGGCTGGTGTAAGGGTGGAGATAACCAGGCTGGTGTAAGGGTGGAGATAACCCGGCTGGTGTAAGGGTGGTGATAACCCGGCTGGTGTAAGGGTGGAGATAACCAGGCTGGTGTAAGGGTGGAGATAACCAGGCTGGTGTAAGGGTGGAGAATAACCAGGCTGGTGTAAGGGTGGAGATAACCAGGCTGGTCTAAGGGTGGAGATAACCAGGCTGGTGTAAGGGTGGAGATAACCAGACTGGTGTAAGGGTGGAGATAACCAGGCTGGTGTAAGGGTGGAGATAACCAGGCTGGTGTAAGGGTGGAGAATAACCAGGCTGGTGTAAGGGTGGAGATAACCAGGCTGGTGTAAGGGTGGAGAATAACCAGGCTGGTGTAAGGGTGGAGATAACCCGGCTGGTGTAAGGGTGGAGATAACCAGGCTGGTGTAAGGGTGGAGATAACCAGGCTGGTGTAAGGGTGGAGAATAACCAGGCTGATGTAAGGGTGGAGATAACCAGGCTGGTGTAAGGGTGGAGATAACCAGGCTGGTGTAAGGGTGGAGATAACCAGGCTGGTGTAAGGGTGGAGATAACCAGGCTGGTGTAAAGTGACAGTGACACAATTTCAGTCTGTACTGTGCATCCCTTTTTTGACATGTGATCACTGGTTTGAGCGCCAGCGGAAACATTGACCAGCAGGGGGCGACCTTTCCTCTCTCAGTGCAGCGAAGCAGAGCCCAGGCCAAGAAAAGGAAGAAGTGCAAAAGAGGCAGAGGAGGACAGCAGGATGTATAAGTGAGATTGTATCTATCCCGGTAAAGGAGAGGATGACAAGACAAAAAGGGGCGCACACACACACACACACACACACACACACACACACACACACACACACACACACACACACACACACACACACACGTTAGACAGGGAAGGAGCAAGATAAATGACTATTTCCACACCCGCACTGATCTGGGCACAGCATTATGAGATTACAAGACAACGTGAATAAGGAGGACTGAAATAGCATGTTTTTATCCCTTTCTGAAAAACAGCGGGGGGTGGGTGGGCGGGTGGAGGGAGTGGGCTGAGACGACTGAGGGATGAGGAAATGGAGGAGGAGGAGGAGGAATTTAAACACCTCTAGAAGAGGTCCTCTGCTGGTTATGGCTGGGGCTCTGCTGTTTGTTTGCACAGATCACAGCAAGATAATGATCTGCACAGCTTAAACCGCTTGATCCCCTTCCTACACACACACACACACACACACACACACATATACATATATATATAATATATATCGTCACCTTCTTAAAATAATGGCCTAAGTCATATTTTCAAGTTTTTCAAAAAACAATAAACTGAAACTGAAACAAAATTTGTCAGTTTATTCTGGCAGGGAAGGAGCCTGAGCTGGTGCGAGAGGTGGAGCGGTGCCAACTAGACATATAGAATAAACTGAAACTGAAACAACATTTGTCCGTTTATTCTGGTTTTTGAAAAACGTGAAAATATGACTTAGGCCATTATTTTAAGAAGGTGAATATATATATATATATATATATATATATATAGATATATATATATATATATATTTGTCTTTTATCCAACAAGCCTCCAGCTGCAGACACACGTTTTGCAGGAGCTGTGCATTAAAATCAAGGTTGGCCACCCAAAGGGAATGCAACATTTGGCATTAATGAAGGGAAACGCTTACATTTCATGAGGGTATATACCTCTCTAAAACTAATACACACACACACACACACACGCACACACATTCATGATACTTAAAGCGATTAGTGACCTTGTCCAGCTAACAGGAATCACTTAGTACTGTTACTACTGTGCTCGTCTGCTAACTGCAGGTGACATGACATGACATGACATGACATGATATATTACATGATATGACATGACATATCATATATATTACATGATATGACATGACATATCATATATATTACATGATATGACATGACATATCATATATATTACATGACATGATATATTACATGATATGACATGACATATCATATATATTACATGATATGATATATTACATGATATGATATATGATATTACATGATATGACATGACATATCATATATATTACATGATATGATATATTACATGATATGATATATGATATTACATGATATGACATGACATATCATATATTACATGATATGATATGATATATTACATGATATGATATATTACATGATATGATATATTACATGATATGACATGATATATGACATGACATCATATGACATGACATCATATGACATGACATGATATGATATGATATGATATGATATATGACATGACATGACATGACATGACATGACATGCTGTGCCCGGGGACCAACTCCAGTTCTTTTCCCACTGCCTTGCTCAGGGGCCCAGACAGGAGTATTAACCCTAACATGCATGTCTTTTTGATGGTGGGGGAAACCGGACCACCCGGAGAAAACCCACCGCAGAGACGGGGAGAACATGCAAACTCCACACAAGAGGACGACCTGGGATGACCTCCAAGCTTGCACAACCCCGGGGTTTGAACCCAGGACCTTCTTGCTGTGAGATGACAGCACTAACCACTGGGCCACCGTGCCGTAATACTATATGAACCACTACTTTATATATTGTGAGTATAATATAATTATTTTATGGTACATTTACCACTACAACTTCATATAGTACGATGGTAATACAATCACTATAGTAAATGTACTAGTACTACTAGATATAGTACTACCATATAATTACTGTTTAGTGTTTAATGATGCCTGTTGAGTTCTGCTAATTGGTGACTTGTGTAAGTTGCTTTTGATTAAAGCACCTGCTGAAGTAATTAATATGTGAATATTCATGCACAGACGTATATAGTACATATCATAAACAACAGAGGAAACTGTGGAAAACAAGTGATGTGTGTGGGTAGCGTGGATGGACGCCACCTGAGGGACTTTGTGCCTTGAAGCAGAAGTGAACCGTGACTCAACCTGGGCCCTCTGAAGCCCCTTCCCTCCATCCATCCACCCATTATCTGAAGCCCCTTCCCTCCATCCATCCATCCACCCATTATCTGAAGCCCCTTCCCTCCATCCATCCACCCATTATCTGAAGCCCCTTCCATCCATCCATTCACCCACCCATTATCTGAAGCCCCTTCCCTCCATCCATCCACCCATTATCTGAAGCCCCTTCCATCCATCCATTCACCCACCCATTATCTGAAGCCCCTTCCCTCCATCCATCCACCCATTATCTGAAGCCCCTTCCATCCATCCATCCATCCATCCATCCATCCATCCATCCATCCATCCATCCATCCATCCATCCATCCATCCATCCACCCATTATCTGAAGCCCCTTCCATCCATCCATCCATTCCTTATCAGAAGCTCCTTCCCTTGTCAGACAAAAAAAAAAAAATCTTCAGAAATATTTTGTTTTGATGTTGATTGTCAAATTATGAGTGTATCAAATAAAATGAGAACTGATGACCTTTTAAATATAATTTTTTTAGAACATCAGGGCCTAGAGGGCCTTGATGGTCCCCTCTGGAGAATACGTTCCCTTGAAGAGTATGTTTTAAGTACTCCTGGAGACCTACCCCCCCCCCCAGACATGCCTTCAGGGGGAGTCTTGTATTTAACGTCCCAACTTCTTTACAAGGAGCCTGTCGAGAATCCGGTCTTACATTCCTGTGATATTTGGGGCAACACGTGTGTCGCAGTTTAATCAAAACAGTTGCCTAATTCCTTACTCCTTTGTAGATATCCAGCTACACTGTGGGAATGTGGGTCAGCCGAAGCCAAGCGCTGCTGGGGGGATTCTGGGAATTTGTATTCAATTTGGCTCAACCGAGTACCCAAAACACAGCCTGTTGAACGGTGATTGTAAAACGGCACGGACGCTGTCAAGAGCATGTCAACATGTGGCCGTGAGCGGCAAAACAATGGGTGGAAAAATCCCAAGCAGCGCCTGCAGAGGGTTAACAGCCAAACTCTGTTAGCGTCTCCGTGAACCACCCCTCAACCACCGCCCCCCTTTTAAATTCTCCCTTCCAATTCCTCCTTCCCTCTCGGCCCCCTTCTCCCCAATGGTATCTGGCTAATTACCCCACTCTTCCGAGCCGCCCCTGTTGCTGCTCCACCCCCTCTGCCGATCCGGGGAGGGCTGCAGACTACCACATGCCTCCTCCCATACATGTGGCGTCGCCAGCCGCCTCTTTTCACCTGACAGTGAGGAGTTTCGCCAGGGGGACGTAGCGCATGGGAGGATCACGCTATTCCCCGCCAGTTCCCCGGCCCTCCCTCCTTGGCAGGCGCCCCGGCCGACCAGAGGAGGCGCTAGTGCGGCGACCAGGACACATACCCACATCCGGCTTCCCACACGCAGACACGGCCAACTGTGTCAGTAGGGACGCCCGGCCAAGCCGGATCAATCAATCAAGGTGCATTTTATACGGGGATTCGAACCAGCGACCCCCGTGTTGACAGGCAATGGAACAGACTGCTACGCTACCGGCACACCGCCTTTCCTCTCCTCTAACCCTCGTTGTCACTCAGCCTGTGTCGTTTTCCACTACACGTCTCTCCTATACTAGTCACACTTTCTTCCTCGCCACTCTTTCCATCGGAGACCCCACCCCCACCCCCCACCCCCCCACCCCCATCTCCTGTCAGCTTGTGCCCCCGCTACGTCTTCATCCATTTCCTGATTCAGTTTCATCCTGAAGCGGTGATTAATTGTCCTCCACCCTATCTGTTTTCTCCACCTCTGCCGAACAGTCTCATCTTTCGGGCACGGCTAGAGGGGCGGCAAGGAAGAGGAGAAGCGTGGGAGACGTGGGTCCTCTCTTCTTCTCCACCTGTTTTACGTGTGGACTATTTTTGATGTTTGCAGTCTCCCAGAGTCGCCCTCAACACAGAAAAATACAGTTCAGCGCTGGCAGCACTGCGAGCCAGGTCCCTTCACCACATTCTGAGGATCCTGCCGCCGGGCCGTCTTGCTCGCTACTCTCTAAAGGGAAGGTAAAGTGGCACGTGAAGGACGTTAGGCTTCAGAAATAGGAGAAGGCGAGGCCAGGCCGGCTGACACGTGGAAGTGGAGCTCTACAGAACGCCGGCAGGTAAAGCCGGTCATACCAGGAAGTCACCGAGAGGCAGGCTTCAGTTTGACAGTCAGGCATATGAAGAGATAAGACTGGTTAATACAGAAACCTACCTGCATGTGTAGTAAAACTGCATGTGTAGTAAAACGTTGCACATGTAATTTGAAAACTCAAAACATGGCCGCCACCTGTCTACCTGGTGTGTCTATAAAAGCTGTGTCATGTGAGCTAAGAGACTTGCCACCAGACTTGGCAAACAAACCGGTAAGCACTAAGCTGTCAATAAGCGACTGCCTTCAAGCTGAAGATCCTTGATCTGAGTAAAAAAAAGAAAAGGTACACACCCACCTGCCACCTACACACACTCAGGTCGGGGCAGTTCAGGCACCGAGCTCACGCTTTAAGCCACCTGACGCAAGTGCGCGTGCCCGGTGTGCGCGGTCAGAGGCTATGCGAGGCTATTTGAAGCCAGTAATCTGCTTCCTGATCACTTGGCCTCACCTCGCTCCTTCCGAGGGCCACGTTTCCTCGTCGTGCCACCGGGCCGGGAGGAGCCTTGTTACACGTGGCGTGGAGCACATGCACGAACCACACCACCGAGAGAGAGAGAAGGAAGGAGTCAGAGAGGAGCATTTAACATCCCCCGCTCTGCCCCTGTAGCGATACCTGGGGTCGAACGTGGCCTCCAAATCATGCGTACGGCTGATTATACACAGCCTTTCGGGGGGGTGGGGGGTGGGGGGGGGTTTCCTCCCTTTTTCTCCCCAGTTGTGCTTGGCCAATTACCCGACTCTTCTGAGCCGTCCCGGCCGCTGCTCCATCCCCCTCCGCCGATCCGGGGAGGGCTGCAGACTACCACGTGCCTCCTCCCATACATGTGGAGTCACCAGCCGCTTCTTTTCACCTGACAGTGAGGAGTTTCACCAGGGGGACGTAGCGCGTGGGAGGATCACGCTATTCCCCTCAGTCCCCCCTCCCCCCCGAACAGGTGCCCCGATCGACCAGAGGAGGCGCTAGTGCAGCAACCAGGACACATACCCACATCCGGCTTCCCACCTGCAGACACGGCCAATTGTGTCTGTAGGGACGCCCGACCAGGCAGGAGGTAACACGGGGATTCGAACCCGAGATCGCTGTGTTGGTAGGCAGCGGAATAGACCGCCACGCCACCCGGACGCCCGCATATGCTGTGTTTTGAGTCAGTGTGATATGGCAACACTGTGGCTGACAGGGGAAGAGATAAAGTGCATGCATAACGAAGGACAGCTTAGTTGGTCTATAATGGGAGTAAACTGCATGTCTGTATCTTGCCTCGGCCTATTTAACCTGAACGAACACGTTTGAATGTGGACCACTAATGAATGAGGCCTAATATGACCAATTAATTGAAATAATGCTCAGCCTGATCATATTTTCTGATGATTGAATTTCAGTGTCAAATGAATTTCAATGGGCGGCACAGTGGCGCAGTGGTTAGCACGGTCGCCTCACAGCAAGAAGGTCCTGGGTTCGAGCCCTGGGGGGGGTCCAACCTTGGGGGTCGCCCCGGGTCGTCCTCTGTGTGGAGTTTACATGTTCTCCCCGTGTCTGCGTGGGTTTCCTCCGGGGGCTCCGGTTTCCTCCCACAGTCCAAAGACATGTAGGTCAGGTGAATCGGCCGTACTACATTGTCCCTAGGTATGAATGTGGGGGGGGGGGGCCTGTGATGGCCTGGTGGCCTGTCCAGGGTTTCTCCCCGCCTGCCAGCCAATGACTGCTGGGGTAGGCTCCAGCATCCCTGTGACCTTGAGAGCAGGATAAGTGGTTTGGATAATGGATGGATGGATGGACGAATGGATGGATGGATGGATGGATGGATGGATGGATGGATGGATGGATGGATGGATGGGTAAAACGGGGCATTAATGGTCGTGTGTATCGGTCGCATACGCAATCTTCATAAATCTCGGAAAAACTTTACGTACGGAATTTTCCAGTTTTCTCCGTACATTCTTTTACGTATGAATTGAGTTTTTTTCATCTTTAGTTATTTATGTATTTATTTGTTTGTTTTGATTTTGAGATATTTTAATGATCCCCATGGGGAACTTACCCTCTGCATTTAACCCATCCTAGCTGTGTAGCAGCAGTGGGCAGCTGCCGTGCAGCATCCGGGGACCAAGTCCAGTTGGTCTTGCCATGCCTTGCTCAGGGGCACAGACAGGAGTATTAACCCTAACATGCATGTCTTTTTGATGGTGGGGGAAACAGAGCACCTGGAGAAAACCCACCAGACACGAGGAGAACATGCAAACTCCACATAGAGGAGCACCTGGGACGACCCCCAAGGTTGGACAACCCCGGCCCATCAACTCCCCTATACTGCTGTTATGTAGCGCATTCATTCAATTTTCAGACTGCACACCTGACAGCGGACTGTGCACTTCATTCTGACAACAGCACTCATTTACCGTGCCCTTGACACTGCACTCTGCACTTTTATTGGACCCTATCCTAGCGTAGGTATCAGTGTCTCGGCAGGTGTGTCCAGGACACAAATGTGTAGTCTGTATATCATTGTTAGCTAGCAGTGTTGTGTGTCAGTGTGGCAAGTGTGCTGTTGGACGACATTGGAGCAACTGCTTTTTGACCGGAAACAAATTCTATCTGTGTGCACCATACCTGGTATGTCTAACCATATTTGGCCAATAAAGCTTGGTTCTGATTCTGAATCTGGTCTATAATCAAAGCTTGCTCTCCATTCTTTCATCCCAAACATGATCTGGTCCATCTCATCAGAGTGCAACAGACATCCTCGTGACACAAAATACTGAAAGGCCCTGCTGAGTTAATCAGCTCGCGGTTGCAGTAGTTCAGCACCATATACCTCCTGTTCTGTTCTGTTCTCCTGTTCTGTTTGCGAGTATTGGGCCAGATGTCCTACTTGCCAAAAGGAATGCGAAGCAGTGCGGTGGCCTCTCGCTTACTCGTGTAGTGATCGCTGCGGGTCCATCAGGACCTTAGCATATGGCCGCTCCTACGCAAATGTGTCCGCAGCAGCACCTTCTCGTGATACCACCTGTTTTTACAAAGTCTGCTGCGGGGGCGACCGTGTTCCCGGCGGTATAACCGGGCGGGTCGATTGGACTCGTTAGCCTTGGTTGGCAGCCAATCTAGGAGAAGGACAACTCTGATTTCAAACCCGGATAGATGACGCTCGTTAGCCTCGTCAGGCAGTTCATCTTGGAGAAGGAAACCTCCGCTGCCTTGCGGGTATACTCGTCTACGGGAAAGGCTTCAGGAAGAAACCCCCGAGGAAAAATCTGCATCCGTCTCCATTGCCAGTCGTCTCGCTTTGTCTCGCCGCTGGTAGTAGGTGGTCTCGGACGAGAGAGTGGGGCTGATGATGTGCAACTCTTCCTCACTTTAATCATCACCGAGTCATCTGTCATCCATCACAGGTTGACTAGATGGTCCTCGCGGCTGCAACGGATGAATAACACCTCCTGTTCTGACACATTGCTCTCTCTTCAGCTAAAATGATGTCAAGTTTTCTATCCTAACCTCTTGTCTCCTCTTACCCAAACCTTTGTCCATTCATTCTGTGAGCTTCATCTTGGGGCCAAGAATCAATTCCACAAGTGTCCACTACATCTGATAACCCATGTGAGACAATCTAATCTGTCATCAATCCAGCGCCGAACTCATTTTGACGGCACGGCAGAAAAAATGAATCATGAAAACACGGTACGGGATGGAGGGAAGGTGTAAGAGCAACGACAAAGGAAATAGCAGGTAAAACAATATCTGTTACAGACACACAACTGTGCATGGGTGAACATAGGACAGCTCTGGATGAGGCGTACAGAAGAGAACGTGTGTGGCTTTAAGACTATGTTTAGTTACAGGTAAATGGCAGCGGGTTGGCTACTGAATAGTGTAGTCATTTTCAAAATGCATCTTCACAATTATCCAGCCATCCATCCATTATCCAAACCACTTATCCTGCTGTCAGCATCGCGGGGATGCTGGATGCTGGAGCCTATCCTAGACACGGGGAGAACATGCAAACTCCACACAGAGGACGACCCGGGACGACCCCCAAGGTTGGACTACCCTGGGGCTCGAACCCAGGACCTTCTTCCTGTGAGGTGACCATGCTAACCACTGTGCCACCGTGCTGCCCAATTCACAACTATATGGATGATAATAAAACAATATCTACTGGTGTACATGTCTGTTTTGGGGGTTACTTTCCATCGAGTCTTAGTCATTCTGCACTCCCTGTGCTCAACAGTACTCGTAGTGGCCGAATGAGAGATGCCGATTCCCCTTAGAAGTACTTTGGTATGGTTTAATGTGAGACTTAATGCCAGCTTGTGAGTGAGTGAGTGAGTGAGTCAGAAGCCAGGTTCAGGAGATACTTCCCATCTAAAAATAGACATCATTTGAACAGCCTACTGTGAGAATTAGATGCTATGCCAAAAACCCAACGATAACCTGCGAAGAGAATGCCGAAGAGTGTGTCATCAAATTCATCACAGTCATCCATGTTGAAAGTGCAAAGGTTTCTATTGTTGCTAGGGGTATGGGGTCACACAACGGTTGTTGAAAAGAAAGGGCGGGATATGTTCGACCAGATTTGGTCGGCACCGGCCAGAGCACTTTAAGAGTCTCTTGCATACATTAGGCTAGACTACTGAGTCACAGCATAGGGTGGGTGGAGTTTCAGCACTCGCTGTGGCTCCGTGGTTAACTACGTCCTCACAAAGGGTTATACCATGTCACAGCTCACGCTCTACAACCTCCTAGCACAAGGAGGTGGACTGGGATCTACCACATCACAGGACGGTTGGGTGTGGATTAAATCATCCGGACAGCCACCCACCTGCAGCAGTCCCCTGAAAGTGAAAAAGGCGAGAAGGGCTCGGTTTTCTCCGACACAGGTGACGAGCAGCAGTCC
Organism: Lampris incognitus; assembly: GCF_029633865.1. NCBI lineage: Eukaryota > Metazoa > Chordata > Actinopteri > Lampriformes > Lampridae > Lampris > Lampris incognitus. The sequence goes on along the minus strand of NC_079223.1, from coordinate 44,507,936 downwards.
AGGTCACTGTCCTCATCCATGAAGCAGAGCGGGGCTTTCGTAGCGCCCGACCCCGCCGCTGTGCTTGTAGCTGGAGACGTCAGTCGGCTTCTCATCTTGGGGGTGAGGCCGGGCTTGTCCTGGTCATCCTCAAACACGTCGTCATCACCCAGCAGGTCTTCGGGGGTGAGCCCCGGCTCACTGCCCTCCAGCAGGGTGCTGGAGGACTTGGTGATTTGGAGGCGGGAGGCGTAGCTGCCCAGCTCAGAGCACTGCAGGCTGGCTGAGGTGGAGGAGTGAGAGAAGGGGAGGAAGCGGCGCAGGAGGTTGGAGCTGGCGGAGTGGTGGAGGTGAAGCTGGGTATTAGCGAGGGGAGGAGGTGGGGGTGCACCGGTCGGATTAGGAGGGGGACCATGGATGGAGGGGTGGGGGCCTACCAGGTATTTGTAGTTGTTGGTGAAGGAGGGGACGAGGTGGGGGTAGGCCCGTGCCGGATAGGCAGGATGTGAGTTCCTGTGTGCAATTGCGGCGGCAGGCTTGCTGTTTAGCGTGTGTTCCCATTGGCCCGCGGCGGGCGGCTGAGACGCCGGTTTGGGTTTCAGCTCCAGCTCCCCCTCTGAGCAGGTGCGGTCAATGAAGTGCAGGCCGGTGCACAGGCTATCCATGCGCTGGCCCACGTCGTTCAGAGAGCGGGAGAACTTGAGCGTCCCGTTGGGGCGGAGGTTCACCGAGGAGGGGCGGAGAAGAGAGAGCCAGTCTGCGCCGAACGAGACGCCGCCTCGCGGCTTGGTGGGCTTGGAGGCTGGCGGGACGTCCAAGCAGAGGGTGGTCACTGAAATCCCTCCCGAATCTTGAGCACTTTTACCGTTAGAGTTCAACAGAACCACTGCCGTCTGTTTCTGAGAGCTGCTGGTGTGTGTGTGTGTGTGTGTGTGATGGAGCAGGACCAATAGCGAGCAGCAGGGAGGGGTAAGGACAAAGAAGAGAGATGGAATGAAATATAAAACGACGGCATGCATTTGAATAAAATAGAGAAATCAATAAATTGAGATTGAAGAAATAGTTCTATTCGGGGGGGGGGGGGTTGGCTTTACCTTCAAAATACCCGACACTGAGTAATCCATACAAGCAGTCTAACAGCAGGGTATGCAATAGTCACCCAAGATACACCCACGCCACACACAGTGGTTGTGTGTATTGTGTGTACTGTGTGCTCCCCACCCAGGGTGCACCACACTCCCCACAGGAAGTGATTACCCAGCATGGGGTTAATAATTAAATGAAATTACAGGCCATCGACTCATGCTGTTCTAATCAGAGCTCACAAAAAGCTAAATAAATAAATAAATAAATAAATAAATAAATAAATAAATAAATAAGCAGGTCATGGTACTTTAAAACAGGCCACGCCTGACCAGAAAAGACAGAGGTCAAAGGTGAAAGTGGTCCGTACCTGCAGATGTCCTGGTTGGATGGGGTGACTGATGTCCTGGAGAAGCTGCATGGTGCATTTACAGATGTGGGGCTCCCTGCCTGAAGGGAGAAGAGAGGAGAAACAGGTGAGGCTGAGAACATAGGACACACCATGGAGATGTCCTTACACACTTCCTGGTTAAAACAGGAGTTAACAGGACCCCTTATGAGTCACGTGAATGACTGAAATTAAAGTGCTCATACAAGACAAGTCCGTTTCTTAACAGAATTCCCTCATCGTGGACCATTTTCAACCCTCAAAACTGTTTTAACTACTCAGAGGAATCTGCTGGATGGTTTCGGTAAACCTCCTGACGTCACATGACCTCAGCACACGCTGAGAAACACATTCTGACGTCACATGACCTAGGCACATGCTGAGGAAAACCTTCTGACGTCACATGACCTCACCAATAACCCCCCCCCCCCTCTCACAACCTGTAACAGCAACATAACATTTACAATAAGACAACAGCGCAACAACAAAATGAGAGACAAATAAATGAAATAAAATAAAACTGGCACGTTGTCAGCGTATAGTCAGCGACAGGAAGAGGACTCGGGTGTCCAGGAACACCTCAGATTACTGCCCCTCATCCATAGGAAGCCTCTGCAGGGCACTGAAGAATCATATTCTTGCCGTTTTGTGCTGAATTTATCATTTGAGCCCCTCAAAGAGTATTTAATTTCCTCCAACTTCAGATAATGAGTCACATCTTTAAGCCAAGAGGAGGAGGAGGGAGGGAGGGAGGCGGTGCAGACTTCCGGTTCAGAAGAATCCTGCGAAAGCCACAATGTCAGCTTGTTCACGACTTGAAGAAAACATACCCATGCGGATGCATCAAGGGGCATGGCCGCGGGTCAGTTTCAATGACGTCAGAAACCGTTTTAAAGACGGAACGCCAATGGGATCACAACCCTTTTTTTTTTTTTTTACACCACTTCCCTGTTCTTAAGGACACTGTTAGTCTAATTCATACTCACTACACTCAAACTCAAACAAAATGAGGATAATATTTTTTTTCAAATCTTTTTATTGATTTTTGAACCAGTGTTGCATGCACAACATTGTTGTATATACACATGCCCGGTTGAACTGGTTTCATACCTACGTATATGAACAGAACCTGTTATAGTGGGGTTTACAAACAGTAGAGAAATAGCAGCGACAAGAACAATAAATAATCAATCCCTCTTCTAATTAATTCTTACCCAATCTTTATGTACCCCTTAGCCCAATAACCCCCCCCCACTTATTACAAGAGAAAAACACCAAGCGAGAGGCAAATAGGTACCCTCATTATACCTATCAACCCATAACATTTCCCAACCAAATTCTTCCCACTGGCTATAAAAAAAAAAGGGAGAAGAATAAATTAATTTCACGATAAAATAAAAATAAAATTGAAATAAATAACAAATACATAAATAACACAGTAATAAATAATAATAATAGTAACGATAATAAATAAAGAATAAAAATACATTTAAAAAATTAATAAAAAGATAATTTCAATAATTTTGTCGAGGAATCTGCAATGCACACCTCAAGTAACGGGTTAAGCAGCATCAGGTTTAATTTTTGGGCAACAAATGGCATGGTAACAGTAACCCAGGGCCATCTTCTGGTTCTAACCTGTCCTGTCAACAACAACAAATCCATCCTACTGCCTCAGTTACACTGTGTACATGAGCCCCATTATCTACGCCTTCTGATTTTGCACTGGCCGGGCAGTTACTCAGTGAGTACTACAATGTATGGTAAATATAGGCTGGGCATTCCTGTAATGTGAACCAGGAAGTAGCCCAGCAATGTGGTGGATCACTGTAATCAACATTTCAGGTAATAACATTTAACACCAACTCTCATTTTCACTTCCAAATACACAGTTTAGATAAGTGGTTTAAAGTGGACTTGAAGAAACATGTCTGGTGCTTATATTGCTGCTGTAAAGCTGAGTTTACTGCTGCTCCCGTGTCCAAATTCTCCAAAATACAGCCAGCAAGTAAAATAATATCCTAACTGATATACCCATGGGCACAAACTACGAACACGACATCCCGGTTGGGAAAAGAATAAAAAGGGCAATATCCTGTAAGCCTAACCATTACCTAACAACTTGCGCTTGACCCGCGTGTTCAATGTTACATGTCCTTGTGTTATAGCCATGTCTTAGTACTTGTGTTATAGCCATGTCTTAGTACTTGTGTTATAGCCATGTCTTAGTTCTTTTCTTACAGCCACATCTTAATATTTGTGTTACAGCGATGTCTTAGTACTTTTATTACAGCCATGTCTTAGTATTTGTGTTATAGCCATGTCTTAGCACTTGTGTTATAGCCATGTCTTAGTACTTGTGTTATAGCCACATCTTAGTGCTTTTTATAGCCACGTCTTAGTACTTTTCTTACGGCCACGTGTTAGTACTTGTGTTACAGCCATGTCTTAGTACTTGTGTTACAGCCATGTCTTAGTACTTGTGTTATAGCCGTGTCTTAGTACTTGTGTTATAGCCATGTCTTAGTACTTGTGTTATAGCCATTTCATAGTATTTGTGTTATAGCCAGGTCTTAGTACTTGTGTTACAGCCATGTCTTAGTACTTTTGTTACAGCCATGTCTTAGTACTTGTGTTACAGCCATGTCTTAGTACTTGTGTTACAGCCATGTCTTAGTACTTGTGTTATAGCCATGTCTTAGTACTTGTGTTATAGCCATGTCTTAATACTTGTGTTACAGCCATGTCTTAATACTTGTGTTATAGCCATTTCTTAGTATTTGTGTTATAGCCAGGTCTTAGTACTTGTGTTACAGCCATGTCTTAGTACTTTTGTTACAGCCATATCTTAGTACTTGTGTTACAGCCATGTCTTAGTACTTGTGTTATAGCCATGTCTTAGTACTTGTGTTACAGCCAGGTCTTAGTACTTTTGTTGTTACAGCCATGTCTTAGTACTTGTGTTATAGCCATGTCTTAGTACTTGTGTTACAGCCATGTCTTAGTATTTGTGTTATAGCCACGTCTTAGCACTTGTGTTATAGCCGTGTCTTAGTACTTGTGTTACAGCCATGTCTTAGTATTTGTGTTACAGCCATGTCTTAGTACTTTTATTACAGCCATGTCTTAGTATTTGTGTTATAGCCATGTCTTAGCACTTGTGTTATAGCCATGTCTTAGTGCTTTTTATAGCCATGTCTTAGTACTTTTCTTACAGACATGTCTTAGTACTTGTGTTATAGCCATGTCTTAGTATTTGTGTTATAGCCAGGTCTTAGTACTTGTGTTACAGCCATGTGTTAGTACTTGTGTTGTTACAGCCACGTGTTAGTAATTGTGTTACAGCCATGTCTTAGTACTTGTGTTACAGCCATGTCTTAGTACTTGTGTTATAGCCATGTCTTAGTACTTGTGTTACAGTCATGTCTTAGTACTTGTGTTATCGCCATGTCTATGACTTGTTTTACAGCCATGTCTTAGTATTTGTGTTATAGCCAGGTCTTAGTACTTGTATTACAGCCATGATTTAGTACTTGTGTTATCGCCATGTCTTAGTACATGTGTTATCGCCATGTCTTAGTACTTGTATTACAGCCATGTCTTAGTACTTGTGTTATCGCCATGTCTTAGTACTTGTCTTACAGCCATGTCTTAGTACTTCTGCAGTGTAATGAGATGGTGTGAAAACATTTTTAACAGCAAATCTGACCCACATGTGTGGCCTCAACACCAATGAGAAACAGACACAGTTTCTGCTGCTCTGTGAAGGCAGACTTTCACTCTTATTGGTGATTTTCTGTGTTTTATTTTGTGTACGTGGCCTTCTGCTGAGTGTGGGAGCCCTTCAAGCTTCCTTCTGAGAGAGAGACGTCTCAGTGCCTCACAGAGCAGACACAACAGAAGACAGGCACAACCAGTCGATCTGGCTCTGAGGAAAGACAACAGCGAGAGAGAGAGAGAGAGAGAGAGAGAGAGAGAGAGAGAGAGAGAGAGAGAGAGAGAGAGAGAGAGAGAGAGAGAGAGAGAAAGAGGGTGACAGAGAGTGCAAGAGACAGAGACACAGAGAGAGACAGTGAGAGAGAGACAGACAGACAGACAGAGACAGAAAGAGAAAGACAGACAGAGAGACAGCAAGATACAGTGAGACAGAGACAGAGCGAGAGAGAGAGAGAGAGGTGCAAAGGTGGGAGGCGAGGGACATCTCCATTTTCCAGAGAGCATTTCAAAACAAAGGCACCTGCTGCAGGAGTTGGCTTGGTGAAACAAAACAAACGCGCACACGCACACAGACACACACACACAGACACACACACACACACACACACACACAAACACCTTCCACAAAGCCACGGCGTGATCAGGCTTTCAGAAATATTCCTTTTTCTGCAGACGACTCACTGAAAACAGTCAGAAGTCAGCCTGGTACGTCTGACGGGTGCCTGACACCCCGGTGCTGTTCAGGAGCGGTAGGGGTGTAAAGGGCAAGGGCGGAACGAGATAAGGTGGTGCTCGCTCGCTTGCGTTAAGACACCGGGGCATTGTACCGCCACCCCCTCATTTAAAAAGCAGGCTAACTAGCTATCGACTCATCCGTAGCTGCCGCGCAATTTATCGCCCTGACATCGATCACGAAAGAATTCAATATTGATCTCTCTCTCTCTCTCTCTCTCTCTCTCTCTCTCTCTCTCTCTCTCTCTCTCTCTCTCTCTCTCTCTCTCTCTCTCTCATTCTCTCTCTCTCCCCCATCTATGCAGTCACGTTGCCTCTCTGTCCAATGTCATGCCATGCATGCACGTGCACGTGCACATACTGGAATCTGTGACGTAGGAATTTTCAAACGGAGTCATACAACCGTCTAAAACTGAGGGACCGTGGCGAATATAACTTTTATCCAGTCTTTCTGACACACACACACACGCTTTCATATTCAGTGAAGAAGAGATGACTGCCACAGTGGGGGACATTCAGACCTGCGTCTGTCTCCCAAGGTTTTGTTTGAACTGAGCGAACACGGTCCTCTTTGTCTTCCCGCCCGCTGTTAATCATTGACGCTGTCGTGGAATGTGTGCACACGGGCAGATAAACTATACGGGTCACTGTACAGACGACGATGGCACGGGACGATAACAGGAGACGAGTGATGATTAACCGGATGACGGACACTCCTCTTCCTCCCCCGCATGTCAAACTTCTATTAGTCAGCCGATCTCAGAAGATAGCCAGTCTCGTAATGACTGAAAGTCAGACATAAATATGTAATTCATGCCGACCACTGTCATACACACACAGACGGGTTTACACAGGGCTGGGACCCACAAGCTATCTGTTAAGAGCTGTTCCAAATCAAAACAGATTTCACTTCCATTCAAGAGATACACACGTGTGTATGTGTAAATAAATATTAAAATACACATAAATAATATAAAGGTGGGTTCAAGGTGGAGGTGGGATTACATCAAGGATCGGCTCTGAGCCCTTTTTTGTTTGCAATGGTGATGGACAGGTTGATGGATGAAATCAGGCAGGAGTCTCCATGGACTATGATGTTCACGGACGACATTGTGATCTGTAGTGAGAGTAGGGTGCAGGTGGAGGAGAGCCTGGAGAGGTGGAGGTATACACTGGAGAGAAGAGGAATGAAAGTCAGTCAGAGCAAGATGGAATACCTATGCGTGAATGAGAGGGAGGACAGTGGATGGTGAGGATGCAAGGAGTGGAGGTGACAAAGGTTGCTGAGTTTAAATACTTGGGGTAAACTGTCCAAAGTAACGGGGAGTGCAGAAGAGAGGTGAAGAAGAGAGCGCAGGCAGGGTGGAGTGGGTGGAAAAGAGTGTCAGGAGTGATTTGCGACAGAAGGGTACCAGCAAGATGGTAGTGAGACCAGCTATGTTATATGGTTTGGAGACAGTGGCACTGATGAAAAAACAGGAGGAGGAGCTGGAGGTGGCAGAGTTGAAGATGATAAGATTTTCACTGGGAGTGATGAAGAAGGACAGGATTAGGAACGATTATATTAGAGGGACAGCTCAGGTTGGACGGTTTGGAGACAAAGCAAGAGAGGCAAGATTGAGATGGTTTGGACATGTGTGGAGGAGAGATGCTGGGTATATTGGGAGAAGGATGCTGAATACGGAGCTGTCAGGGAAGAGGAGAAGAGGAAGGCCAAAGAGGAGGTTTACGGATGTGGTGAGGGAGGACATGCAGGTGGCTGGTGTGACAGAGGAAGATGCAGAAGACAGGAAGAGATGGAAAGGGATGATCCACTGTGGTGACTCCTAATGGGAGCAGCTGAAAGTAGTAGTAGTAGTAGTAGTAGTAGATATACAGGCACGTGACAAATGAAAGGACAATCCAACATAAACTGTCTTAGTAAGGTGTTGTCCCACCACAAGCCTCCAGAACAGCTTCAATGCTCCTTGTCATAGATTCTACAAGTCTCTGAACTCTACTGGCGGGATGGACGCCATTCTTCCAGAAGATGTTCCCTCATGTGGTGTTTTGATGATGGTGGTGGAGAGCGCTGTCTAACACGTCGGTCCATCATCTCCCATAGGTGTTCAACTGGGTTGAGATCTGGTGACTGTGAAGGCCATAGCACGTGATCTACATAATTTTCATCCTCATCAAACCGTCCAGTGACCCCTTGTGCCCTGTGGATGGGGGCATTGTCACCCTGGGAGAGACCACTCCCGTCAGGATAGAAATGTCTCACCATAGGATAAAGCTGATCCCTCAGAATAACTTTGTATTGATCTGCAGTGACCCTTCCCTCTCAGGGGACAGGTGGACCCAAACCATGCCAGGAAAACACCCCCCAAAGCATAACAGCGACCCCGGACCCCCTCACTGTAGGGGGTCAAGCATTCAGGTTCTTCCTTCAGTTATATACACACACACAAAACCGTGATTTCGCTGTAATCTTTTAAACAGAAAACTATACAGGCTTCTACGACGCATCTTGACCATGGAATTTGTCTGCATACAAAATGTAGTTGGGTTTTCTTGGTTTAAACGTGCAAAATAAATCATCCTGTCTCTAATGATAGCCTGTCCTTAAAAAGCATGTTCATCGCATTTGCGGAAAAAATAAGATGCCCGAGCAAATAGTGGAAATGTGTGGTTTATAATCGTGGGTTCATCATAGTTGTTCTCTCCACAATTCAGTTACTTCATGATCACAGATGTTGCGTCAGTTATTTCTCTTTTTTTATACTTCGGTTCTCTTCCGTGCCTTGTCAAGCACTACCAGGAAAGACATGTCACTACCACTGTCAGAGCTGAAAGGCCATCAGAGACCAGGAACAGGAATCAGGAACACTTTATTTGTCGTTTCATTTTATGTACTTCCGCACGCTCACTCCCCCGGCCCACAGCAGTGCAACACAAAGACAAAAACACACATCCAAAAGCTACAAGAACTTCCAGACCACACATACTAACTAACACATATTGTCATGGGTGTGTGATCTGGGTCACCGGGGCTCGCCTGTTTCCCCATCACCTGACTGGTGTTTCGGTTCACTTGCACCCCATTCGCCCGAGTGACCCCGATTGCTCCTGATTGCCCCTGCTTCAATCACCTGTTCCCCGTTCTCTGATTGGCTGTTCTGTCCCTGCCCTGTCCTACGCCCCTGTGCCTTGTCTCTCTGATTGGCTCCCCTACGTATATATTCCCCCTGGTTGCCCTGGCTCCTAGTCGGATTGTCTCACAGAGACACACACACGTGTTGACTCTTGGTCACCGGATGTGCTACGCCCTGTTCCGAGCCTTCTCTGCAGTCTGTAGCGTCTGGACCTGCTGTCTGTAAGTTCTTTGCTTAATTAAAGCATTGTTCTAGCCCAATATGTCTCTGACTCGTGAATTTGGGTCCTCCAATGCCTGCCGGATGACTGCCGGTCTGCCTGGGCTAGCAGTTAGCATAGCCTGCCCTGCTTCCGTGTCCTGCCAGACCGCCCTCGGTGTTTCCTCCTTGGGTGCAGCTCCAGGCAGGGGCCATGGTCCTTGGGCCCACCGGACACAGCAGACCAGGCTCCCCCAGCCAATCCAATGCCAGCTCTCCCAGCTAGACACCCTCGAAACACCCCCCCGCACTTCACACAACGACACCAAAAACACCACAGTCAAAACCAGGCGAGGCCGCCGCCAGACCACCCTCGGTGATGTCAGAACTGCCGGTCTGCATGGGCTAGCAGTTAGCTTAGCCTGCCCCGCTTCCGCGTCCTGTCAGACCGGTTGCAGCTCCGGGCAGGGCCGTGGTCCCTGGGCCCACAGGACGCCCAGACCAAGCTCTCCCAGCCGATCCAGCACCAGCTCTCCCAGCCATCAAACAAAGCCATCAGAGAACGACCTTAAGTTTCCATTTCCACTAAAACAACGAATCCCTACTTCCAAGAGAGACATTCTGATGTTGTCAGACTCTCAGAGAACAACATGAATGAACCAGCCACCCGGGCCCACAGTCACACAAACAGCAGAACATTTTTAATGACAGTGTCGTTTCTCAATGCTAAATATTTTCAGTCACACTTAATTTTACAGCTACAGCAGACTGACGTAACAAGACACACTTTGTATCAATTTAGACAAAAATTAGAAATATGTTCTTTATTAGACAATAACCAGTTACTATACCCCAATTAGACACCATACACCTAAAATATACTATACTTACACACTATTATACCAAATTATACTCTAATTAGAAACCAATCACAGCTGGCGACTACTTCACATGTCCCTCGTGGCCTACATGTTCTCCAGAGTCCTGTGGAGTTTGTAGGTAGTAATACGTAGCTTAATATATGCTTCCTCAATGCTTCACTTGAATACCAATTAAGCCATCAGACCATTTAATGCCACATCACTACCCGGCCCCAGTAGCATTAGGCGATGGAAGCCGCCAGGATATTGCATCTTTATTACTCCCTGGTGGGCCCTTATTAGACTTCCTTAGAGGGTAATTTGCGCCACATTACAGCAAAACTGTACCGTAAACCAAAGTGGAATACATCTTTATTGCCCACTGTTACACCCTTATTAGGCTTTCTTAGAGGGTAATTTGCGACACGCTACAAAAGGACTGTACCGTAACCTAAAGAGAAATCCATCTTTGTTTCCCACTGTTTGCGACACATTACAACAGAACTGTTGTGTAAACTAAAGCAGAGCTCCTGCAGCTTAGGGCAAGTTAGATTTAAGACTTTTTAGACATTTTCATGCCGCTCGGAAGACCAATTCTATCCATCCATCCATTATCCGAACTGCTTATCCTGCTTTCAGGGTCACGGGGATGCTGGATCCTATCCCAGCAGTCACTGGGCGGCAGGCGGGGAGGCATCCTGGACAGGCCGCCAGGCCATCACAAGGCCAACACACACACACACACTCATACCTAGGGACAATGTAGTACGGCCGAGTCACCTGACCTACATGTCTTTGGACTGTGGGAGGAAACCGGAGTCCCCGGAGGAAACCCACAAAGACATGGGGAGAACATGCAAACTCCACACAGAGGACGACCCGGGAAAACACCCTAGGTTTGACTACCCCAGGGCTCAAACCCAGGACCTTCTTGCTGTGAGGCGACCGCGCTAACCACCGTGCCGCCCAGACCAATTCTACATTATCCAAAATTGAAGGAAAAAAAAAACACAAATTACTTAGGGACAATTTTGCCCAAATGTTTACTGTAACATAAAATGTGATTGTTTTGGTCCAGTGAAAAAGTTAGATGATCTACTTCAAATGTTGTAACACTTTCTAGAGTGGGACAAATGGAAAACAAGAACATAAACAGCATAGAAATCATGAATCATCAGTAAAAAGGCACAACTGGCTGAGAACTACAGCATAGATATTCTGCTGCATTCATCAAGCATTTTGTCTTTTAGAGAAGCGTCATGTGGCAACATGCTTGCAGAAAACAGAGTATGTACCGATCTGCAGGCTTTCATCAGTTCTCCCTCCACCTGTTCTGCCGTTTTTTTTCATGCAGGCCTTTCTCTCAGCTAGTGTGGCGAGCAGATCGGCCTCATGCTGTGGAATGTTTGCCACCTCGGTTTGTTTTTTCTTTTTCTTCCCACCGTGCCGAGTTTGAAACACTTCTTGTGCAAATTACACCGTGTCTCGTATACGTTGTTGGACCAGTTTCAGCCATGCCACAAAATCTTGGTTGAACAGCCAATTTTCATTGCCCTTTCATTTGCACTTCCCCAAGCACTATATAGTAAATGTAATGATGATGATGATGATTATTATTATTATTATTACCCAGGGTGCAGTGACAGCTAGCTAGAGGCTGGATCCGCTGCTCTGAGCATCCTGGCCACAAACAAATTATGAATGTTGTTGGTTCCACTATGCTGATCTGCACGATGTTAAAGTAACATATGTAATTTTCCGTGTCCCCACGAATCCTTAAAAAGTCTTAAAATGAATTGAATTCACTGATCAAAAAATAAAGCCAATAAATTACATATATATTACATATTTTATTTATTTATTGGCTGTATATATATATCACTAGAACGCTTTATTTATTTTACATTTATATATATATATATATATATAATTTTACATTTATACATATATATATATATAAATGTAAAATAAAGCGTTCTAGTGATAATTGGTATTAAAATGTCTTAATCAATCTTTCAAAAGTCTTAAAAATGCTAAGACATGGGAAGTAGGATTTTATGAAACTTTTTTCTGACGTTGCAATTTATAATCTCAAAATAACATCTATTTTCAAATAATGTACCGCGTGCCTCTCGCATTAACTTCAGCAGAATATCTATCCTGTAGTTCTCAGCCAGTTGTGCCTTTTTACTGATGTTTCATGATTTTCTGTTGTTTTATGTTCTTGTTTTCCATTTGTCCCACTCCAGAAAGTGTTACAATATTTGAAGTAGATCATCTAACTTTTTACTGGACCAAAAAAAAAGTCACATTTTATGTTACAAATAAACACTTGGGCATAATTGTCCCTAAACTTAAGTAACTGATGTGTTTGTTTGTTTTTTTTTTCTTCTTCAGTTTTGGTTATTGTGAAATTTGTCTTAAATTTCACTCCGAGTGGCATGAAAGAAGTCTTAAAAAGCCTAAAATCTAACTGGCCTTAAGCTGCAGGAACTCGGCTTTAGTTTACAGCACAGTTATGTTGTAATGTGTCGCAAATTACCCTCTAAGTCAAGTCAAATTTATTTGTAAAGCACAAAACGACCCAAGCTGACCAAACTGCTGTTCAGACCAGAGCACCGACAGAAACAACAACGTGGATACGAATAGCTCGCGGGTACGAATAGCCAACACATGGGTGTACGTAGGCACGAGCTAGAAATCAGCCACATCAGGAGGATTCAAACGCTAGTGAATAAAAGTACGTTTTGAGCTGGGACTTAAAAGAGTCGATGGAGGGGGCAGATCTGATATGGAGGGAAAAGCTGTTCCACAGTCCAGGGGCTGCAACCGTAAAGGTGCGGTCACCCCAGAGCTTAAGTTTAGATTGCGGGACCCCCCCCCCCCCCCCAGGAATCCCCCAGGGCTCTACTGGTGTACAAGTCCTGCAGCGTGGGCAGGGGAGTGCCAATGTTTGTTTTGGTTTTTTTCTGCTGACCTTACTGTTCGCTGCAGTGTGCTCCGAACTAGACCCTGACAGATGTGCAAAGGACAGATTCAACAACTGCGGTGTAGAAATGGCTCAACAGCTGCCATGGCGGACCAAATTTCCTCCATTGCCGCAGAAATAACATCCTTGGCCGGACCTTTTTGAAGATAGAGTTGATGTTGGTCTCCCACTTCAGGTCTGCAGAAATGCTAGTTCTCAGAAACTTGAAGGTCTCCACGGTTGACACAGGGCTGCTGGATATTGTGAGGGGGAGCAGTGCTGAGGGCTGTCTCCTAAAGTCCACTCTCATCTCCACAGTCTTGAGCATGTTCAGCTCCAAGTTTTTCTGACTACACCAGAGCACCAGCCGCTCAATCTCCGGCTGACACGCAGACTCGTTGCCATCCTGGATGAGTCTGATGACCATAGTGTCATCTGCAAACTTCAGCAGTTTAACAGCTGGTACTTGGAGAAGGTTTAGTCAGTGTAGAGAAAGAAGAAAGAAAGCCACTTTATTTTTGTCATTGTACAGGTTACAATGAAATGTCTTCTCTGCATTTAACCCATCCTATTGTAGAGGAGCAGTGGACAGCTGCAACTCCCGGGGACCAACTCCTCTTCTTCTTTCATTTGCCTTGCTCAGGGGCACGGGCAGGAGTATTAATCCTAACATGCATGTCTTTTTGATGGTGGGAGGAAACCGGAGCACCCGGAGGAAACCCACGCAGACACGGGGAGAACATGCAAACTCCACACAGGAAGGACCTGGGACAGCCTGGGGTACTAACCCAGGACCTTCTTGCTGCGAGACAACAATGCTCACCACTGGGCCGCTGTACCGCTTTTTTTTTTTTTTTAGAAAAGAGAATTTATGGTACTGATTAAGACCTTGGGATTATGAGAGTTGTCGGAAATTAGGTCAGAAAAAGTATTTTGGTCTCGCAGCCTTTAACTGCTTCTTAATAATTGTGAAGATTGTTTCTCAACATTTCGAAGAAATTTGAAGCTTATTATTCTCCACTTTCGTTCTGATATTCTGCACTCTCTACTCAGGGCTCTGGTGGTTTCATTAAGACAAGGCAGACCTTTAGGCTTAGGCTTTTCCAATTTACAGGGAGCACGGTATTCAGAATAGAGAAACGGTTAGTATCAAATAAGGAAGTGAGTTCCTCAGTACTGAAATGGGGGGTGGGGGGGCGCCTTAGTAGTGCCGACACTGGGATCAACTGTGAGAGCCTCAGAGAATTTATTGGCAGCCGAAGCGTTAATGTAGTGAGAGCAACATACAGGGAGTTAAGATTTAGTAGAAGAGCAAGGCAGCGAGGCATCAAATATGACCGCACCATGATCCGACGGAGAAGCATCAATTATGTCCACATTGCAGACTGGAAAACCAAATGATAAGACTAGGTCGAGTATATGGCCTAGCTTGTCACTGGGACCAGTGGTAAGCAGAGCAAGATTAGAAGACTCAATCAGATGTATAAATCCCTTACGAGAGGTTTAGTGGGACAGCAAACATGAATATTAAAATCACGCGGAATCAGAACCCGATCAAAGCTGTGCATAGTGTTTGAAAGGAAGTCCACAAGCTGAGTGATAAAGTCTTTATGTAGTTTTGGTGGATGACACACAAGAGCAATTAAGAGGGGCTGACCAGGTCCACTATAATTAATTGCACCTCAAAGCTGGGGGAAATAATGAGAGTTCAGTAGGCGGTAATTATGTTTCTTAAACAAAGCAGCGAGACCCTCGCCATGCCCAGAGGGTCTAGGCGTGCTAAAATTTTACAGTCATCTGGACAGAGTTCAACAAGTGAAGGAAGCTCACCAGTGTTCAGCCAGAGAAATGAAGAAGCAATTTCCTGGCAGCTTCCATAGCCTAATGTTACTGGAGGTGGATAGTACCATGGTATTAAATGGTCTGATGCCTTCACTGGTATTTAAGTAGAGCCTTGAGGAAGCATGCGTTAGGCTACATAATCCCCCCCCTCCTTTTTTTTTTCAGCCAATTGTACTTGGCCAATTACCCCACTCTACAGAGCCGTCCCGGTCTCTACTTCACCCCCTCTGCCAATCCAGGGAGGGCTGCAGACTACCACATGCCTCCTGGGATACATGTGGAGTCACCAGCCGCTTCTTTTCACCTGACAGTGAGGAGTTTCGCCAGGGGGATGTAGCACATGGTAGGATCACGCTATTCCCCCAGCCCCCCCCGAACAGGCGCCCCGACTGACCAGAGGTGGCGCTAGTGCAGCGACCAGGACACACACCCACATCTGGCTTCCCACTTGCAGACACGGCCAATTGTGTCTGTAGGGACGCCCGACCAAGCCGGAGGTAACATGGGGATTCGAACCAGCGATCCCTGTGCTGGTAGGCAACGGAATAAACCACAATGCTACCCAGACGCCCAGGCTACATAATTCTACCTACAAACTCCATGGGACTCCGGAGACCATCCAGGCTACAAGGGACATGTGAAGTAGTGACCAGATGTGATTGGTTTCTAATTAGACTATAATTAGACTATTGGTTTCTAATTAGACTATAATTTGGTATAATAGTGTGTAAGTATAGCATATTTTGGGTCTAATACAGCATTATATGAGGTTTCTAATTACAGCATCATTTAGGTGTATGGTGTCTAATTAGGGGATAACTGTTTGTTTACTGTCTAATAAAGAACATATTATTTCTAGGGTTTGTCTAATTTGATACAAAGTACGGCTTGTTACATCTTATTAGTGTACCATAAAATAAAGAGCGACCATACTTTCCACCGTTGCAAAGAACATTATGTCTGATTTGAGTGGAACTTTAAATTGGTATTGCAGAAGGCTCCAAGTTAATATGCTTCTGTTTACCTACTAATCAAAAATGACACAGCTGGGGCCAAGGGTTCCAGTTATAATCTGAGACTTGACTTTTGTGGGGGTCTCTAGGGTGGAGACAAGTAAATAGCTTTCCGTGAGAGAGAGAGAGAGAGAGAGAGAGAGAGAGAGAGAGAGAGAGAGAGAGAGAGAGAGAGAGAGAGAGAGAGAGAGAGCGCGGGAGAGAGACTTCAGTGCTCATTATGTGGTCCAACACTTCCATACACACACAGCAGCATCTAATAGATTGCAACACCCCAGAACTCCCCGAGATGTCTGCCATATTGCAACAACAAAGTTTCAATGGCCTTAAATATGCCAACCCAGGCCCGGCGCCAGGATGACGTGATGGACTACACACAACAAACAGCGTTCTGAGACAACATCTAGTCACATTTACCTCGGCCAATAATTTTATTGTTTTTGCTCTTTCTCTCTGGATACATAAAGCCTGAAGAGAGAAGGTAAAAAATCCTAGTAAGCAATAAAAGCAGAGATAAAATAAAAGCACAAATAAGACCTCATTTACTTACTCACATCAGATGGACAGCAGCTCAGATGCCAGTCATTGTGTATGGGGTTTGAAAGGCGGAGCGGCCAGGGGGCGCCGCCCCCGTCAAAACGCAAAGGATTTATGGGTAGCTGCAGACATGGCGCTGGAGTGTGTCGACACAAGTAGGTGGGAAGCAACTCGGGACCAAGACCAGCGTGCTCGATCCCAACTCTTAACCCCAACCCTAACCACCCATCTTAACCCCTTAGCCTCTGGTAACAAATCTGCCCAATAATTTCCAATGGGTGGACTCAATGGGGGGAAAACTTTTCTGGGAATCAGCAACTCCACCCACGCTGAACGGGAGAGCGAGGCAGGTGGGACCGACGGTGTCACTTGCCATCTGAAAATGACGTAAGAGTGTGTGTTTACTGACAGACTATATATAGTATGGTCTCTGCATTACAGCCTTAGTCACTGTGACTTGATGGGGGTGAGTGTCCAGCAGGCCACACAAATGTAGTGATCACCCAGTCATTTCCCCGACACCCGAGAGTTTGAACAAGTCATGTCTATTTGTTGGGCGGCACGGTGACGCAGTGGTTAGCGTGGCTGCCTCACAGCAAGAAGGTCCTGGGTTCGAGCACCGGGGTAAGTCCAACCTTGGCGGTCATCCCGGGTCGCCCTCTGTGTGGAGTTTGCATGTTCTCCCTGTGCCTGTGTGGGTTTCCTCTCCCAGTCCAAAGACATGTAGGTCAGGTGAATCAGCCGTACTAAATTGTCCCTAGCTGTGTGGGCCCTATGATGGGCTGGCGGCCTGTCCAGGGTGTCTCTCCGCCTGCCGCCCAATGACTGCTGGGATAGGCTCCAGCATCTCCGCAACCCTGAGAGCAGGATAAGCGGTTTGGATAATGGATGGATGAATGGATGTTATTTATTACAATTTAATTATTTTTCTCATTAAAAATAATTAAAAAAACTAATTTAGTTTTGATTCCCCAAAAAAAAAAATAAATGCAAAATTGGAAAATAAAACCATTTGCAGGGACCCAGATAGAGAGCAGTGAATGCTTTAAAAGTAGTGCCGCTTTCAGAATAAGCAGTCAAGCAAAGACAGAATAACAGATCACGTCCTCTATCTAAATCTAAATAAATAAACTTACCACTTCACTTTCCTGAAAACACAGCTTAGGGAGGGTGAACAAAACCCTCGGCGAGAACAGGAGTCAGCTGTCAAGCTGCAGCAGAGCCCCACAGACACTTGGGTTTTGCACCGCAGAGCCGGGCCTGGCCCGACACCAACATCCCTGTAAGCTCTGCCTGGCGTGCGCCCTCTCTGATGCATGCAAACACACACATGCACCGTACGGTCAACAACTGTCACGTGTAATGCACCCATGTCCCACTTGAGCCCGATCTGTTAAAAACAACCCAAACCACTGGGCCGAACCGGGCCTGAATGGACTCATCATCAAGCTTGCAGCCCTCTAAAAGACAGACAGAGTTGGACAGGCAGACAGATAAATAGTTTGATAAATAGATTGATCAATAGATAGACAATGGATAGATAGATAGATAGATAGAGAGAGAGAGAGAGAGAGAGAGAGAGAGAGACAGATATAGATAGATCGATCGATCGATCGATCGATCGATCAATAGATAGATAGATAAATAGATAGATGGACAGATGGACACAGAGAGAGACAGATGGACGGACAGAGAGAGAGAGAGAGACAGACAGACAGACAGACAGACAGACAGACAGACAGACAGAGAGACAGACAGACAGAGAGAGAGAGAGACAGATGGACAGACAGACAGAGATAGACAGACAGAGAGACAGACAGACAGAGAGACAGATAGACAAACAGACAGCGAGAGAGAGACAGACAGACAGGTAGATAGATAGAGATAGACAGATAAATAGATAGATGGATGGACGGATGGACAGACAGACAGACAGACAGACAGACAGACAGACAGACAGACAGACAGACAGAGATAGATAGATAGATAGATAGATAGATAGATAGATAGATAGATAGATAGATAGATAGATAGATAGATAGATAGATAGATAGATAGATAGATAGATAGAAAGACAGACAGATAGAAATTTAGATAGATAGCCAGATAGATAGAGAAGCGAGATTGAGCGATAAATGGATTGATCAAGAGATAGACAGGTAGATGGATTGATCAAGAGATAGACAGGCAGATGGATTTTTTTGTAATCCCTCCTTAGTAAATTTGCTGCCACAGCCTGAACATGAGAATACAAGTTTGCCTCCATACAAATGTACATATATCTATATATCTTTATATCTGTATACATACAGTACGCGGCATAGATGCATACACTCACAGGTGGGTGCCCAGACGGACTGTAGCATGACGGAGCAGAGCAGCAGCAGATGTAGGGGGCAGCCCTCTGAGCAGCAGGCTGGTGCTGCGTGTCTTTATCAGGACCGTAATACTTTAATACCTCCCAAATCAGTGTGGGAGGCGACACGCGGCTCACTGGCACGGCGCTAAAGAAAGTAGCGGCTATAGCTAAGCCTCCTGACCTCCCCTCACCGAATTTCAACCCATGCCAAATCAACGGGCACTCCTCAGCCCACACTTAGTCCTTCAGAAGAAGCATGCAGAGCTCTCTTCCGGAAACACTGACACTGCAGCGACGGTCCTCAAACCTCGAGGGCCGATGACTCCTTCCTGATACTGTGTGTGGGGATATTTCTTTACGGCGACAACTCAGTCTAAATCTCTTTACTTACAGCTCAATGAGTGGCATTGAAAGTGAGGAAACGATGAGAGAGGACAAAAAAACGCATCCATTTCTTTCAAAGACCAGGCACCTTCATCTCCGACTCTCCCGACAGTGACAAGCTCATGAATGGAAGTAACATTCATACCTTTATGAGCAATTTATCTCTCACTTCAGGCATTTGTTTTATTTTTAATGAATACATGTGTGTGTGGCAGCACGGTGGCGCATTGGTTAGTGCGGTCGCCTCGCAACAAGAAGGTCCTGGGTTCGAGCCCCGGGGTAGTCCCACCTTGGGGGTCGTCCCAGGTCATCCTCTGTGTGGAGTTTGCATGTTCTCCCCGTGTCTGTGTGGGTTTCCTCCGGGTGCTCCGGTTTCCTCCCACAGTCCAAAGACATGTAGGTCAGGTGAATCAGCCGTACTAAATTGTCCCTAGGTATGAATGTGTGTGTGTGTGTGTGTGTGGGTGTGGGCCCTGTGATGGTCTGGCAGCCTGTCTAGGGTGTCTCCCTGCCTGCCGCCCAGTGACTGATGGGATAGGCTTCAGCATCCTGTGACCCTGAGAGCAGGATAAGCAGTTTTGCTAACGGATCGACGGACATATGTGTGTTTGTGTGTTGTGTATGCACTCATGGTCATGTTAGCCAGAGCGACAAGTTAACAGGTGTATTTCCGCTGTTTCAGCAAAACTCAGTACTCATGTTAAAACGACTGAAAGCAGACTGCAATGCAAAATAACATCTGTAATCATGCAAAGATCCACAAAGCTTAATCTTGTCAATGTGTCATCACCGTGTACACGGCGTGGTCCATTTCGATGGATGAACTGACTCTGACAAGTGACCGTGTGTTTGTTGGGAGTTCTGACCGCCAGATTCTGTTCTGTAGTTGCGCTAACGGAGCTGAAAACTTAAAAACATGAATCTGGAGAAAATAAATCTTCTTTCATACACTCTCACAGCACACTCCCAGACAGTTTTAAACTGGCGGACCGTGACGCCAAACAAATCGTACTCCTTGTTGAAGTGCAGTCGTGGCCTTGTGGGCAACTTTCGCCGGCAGTCAGAGTTGACTGGCACTCTGCAGAAGTTGTCACTGAGGACAGGATGTTTTAAAGATGAACTGCTTAGTCTTCTGCCATGAAGCAAAGTGGTACCCGCTTCCATAACAAAAACAACATCATCAAGTCATTTTCAAGCACGCCGCACAAGGACGTACACGGGGAGTTTTAACGCTAGAATGACCGGGATTTCACTCCTACCTAAAGATGTCTGTGAATGTTCTCATTCATCCAGGTCATGGCTATCCAAAGGAGTTGAACCAAGTGCAACTGGACTTGGTATATCCGTTAAGACGTTTCGCCTCTCATCCAAGAGGCTTTCTCAGTTCGTGCCTTTCTGACTAGACCAAGCTAGTCTGACTGGCTGGTGATGAGACTCAGAATTAATCCTCTAGGAGTCGTTGTCAGAGCTATTGATATGCGTGGCTCTTTGTGATCCGATGTTTACCAACGCCCGTCGCTAACAGCGACCTTCGAGGACAGCAACGTACACATTTTGGACAGAGAAGATAGATGGTTTGAAAGAGGGGTGAAGGAAGCCATCTATGCGAAACTGGAAAAACCATCCCTCAACAGAGGAGGAGGTCTGCGACACCACCTATCTCCCACTTACAATGCCGTCCTTTCATCTCTACCCAGGAGACTCAAGAAGCCTAGCCTCCAAGAACAACAGTCGGTCACTAACGGCTCCAACGACTCTCATGACCACTGAACAATGAAGTCGTAACTAACACCCCCAACGACCGTCGCTGCTAAACAAATGCAAATCAATAGCTGAGTGCAACACCATCTAGGATAGGATGGCTTACAGAGAGTTGTGTCTACATATAGAAATTTTGCGTTCATTGAGCAGTACGCACTGAAATTTTGACTTTTCAAGCTTTAATGCCACGTTTTCAAAAAATTGTTAGTAAGTAATCAAAAAGTAATCCGATGTAATAAGTTACATTACTTTGATGAAGTAACTAAAATAGTTACATTTCAAAAAGTCACCTTCTGAACAACTGGCTAACCAAGGCTAACGGTAATTTCAAGGCTGTTAGCATTTTCAACCCTTGATCATATAACTTTTCAATAATTGTGCAGTCATCTGATGAACAACACATCAGTGGCATCTGTATTGTCTTGTACGCTAGGTTGAAGCTCAGTCACAGAATCGAAGGCTACAGATATTGGCCTTGTAAGCATAGCAGCCTTCCTCAAAATTAAAATTTTCTATTCCGTTGCCTACCAAAACGGGGGTCGCCAGTTCGAATCCCCATGTTACTTCCGGCTTGGTCGGGCATCCCTACAGACACAATTGGCCGTGTCTGTGGATGGGAAACTGGATGTGGGTATGTGTCCTGGTCGCTGCACTAGAGCCTCCTCTGGTTGGTCGGGGCGCCTATTTGGGGGGAAATAGCATGATCGTCCCACGCGCTACGTCCCCCTGGCAAAACTCCTCACTGTCAGGTGAAAAGAAGTGGCTGGTGACTCCACATGTATCGCAGGAGGCACGTGGTAGTCTGCAGCCGTCCCCGGATTGGCAGCGACCAGGGATGGCTCAGAAGAGTGGGGTAATTGGTCGGGTACAACTTGGGAGAAAGAGGGAGGAAACCCCCCCCCCCAAAAAAAAAGATTTTATAAATATCTTTGAAAGTAATTTTTACATGGAAAACTCTGTAGTCCAGCTTTAATTCTATCCTTCTGCCCAGTTTCTTTTCCGAGCTGGTCAAAGGAGTCAAACCAGAAACCTCCCAGTGGCAAGCTGGTTTCCTCTCTAACCGCTAGGGTGCTACTTGTATTATCCTTTTTTTATATTAGGGAGAACACTTTCAAAACCAGCCCGTCAGAAGCATTGCCCTTTAACAATCCTCGGGAGAAAAGGCCACCTGGCCGCCAGACTGCTGATTATTACCGGAGGCCATCACACATATGAGCCATGTTCAAACCCCCGGCCCGATCGCTTCATTTAACACGCATCCGTCAGAGCAACGGCAGCCCATATACCACATAAAACGAGGGCCTGTAAAATCAGTGAGTTCAGCCAGCGCTGCTCAGGGCTCATGGGGAAGGCCTGCAGCAGGAGCGGACTGAAAGTGAATAAGCGATGCGAGCATCAATAATGATCCGGCACGGCTCAGTTCACCTGGTGCACTGGATCAGCCTCGTTAAAGAGCAGCGCTTCATTTTCATATTCAGCCTACCTGTACAGAGAACAGGCTTTCATCTGCTGCTTGTCGTCCTAAAAGCTTCAGTTAAATACTCAGATCAGTGAACTGATCAGTAGACTTATCTTAAAGAAAATCAAATAAAGTAGCCAGGTCAATAAAAATAATAAAAAAAACCAAATCAATAACTTATTGAATAAGGGGTTGGTAGGGTTTCATCCGAGGATACTCCACCTGATGATGATGATGATGAAGGGGTTGGTGTGGTCTTAACTATGTATAACATGCATCTGTATTCCGTTTTCCTACAGGGCAATATTAGTTTAACTTTTACACACATTGTTTCCATTAGATTATAGTTGTTATTACAATTAATGCTAATAACAGTGTTAAAAATTCAGAATTAATTACAAAATCTTGCTATTGGTCTTAAAGCGTCTGAACAGCCTGGCTCCACCACATATCACCAATCTACACATATGTAGATATACATATGTACATACACATCTACACTTATGTTGTTATTCATCCGTCGCAGCGACGAGGAACTTCTAGTCATCCTGTGATGGATGACAGATGACTTGCACGATGATTAAAGTGAGGAAGAGCTGCGCATCATCAACCCCACTCTCTCATCCGAGACCACCTACTACCAGTGGCAAGACTAGCGAGACGACTGGCAATGGAGACAGATGCAGGTTTTTCCTCAGGGTTTCTTCCCGAAGCCTTTCCCATAGACGAGTATACCCGCAAGGCAGCGGAGGTTTCCTTCTCCAAGATGAACTGCCCGACAAGGCTAACGAGCTTCATCTACCCAGGGGCTTCATCTACACTTATGTACATATACATATGTACATATACATACACACATATGTGTATATACATATATACATGCGTACATATACATCTAAACTTATGTACATATACATATATAGTGTACATGTACATCTACACATATGTGCATATACAGCTATATATATGTACATATGCATATATACATATGCACATATAAATCTACACATGCGTACATATACATCTAAACTTATGTACATATACATATATAGTGTACATGTACATCTACACATGTGCATATACAGCTATATAGTACATATGCATATATACATATGCACATATAAATCTATACATACGTACATATACATCTACACTTATGTACATATACATATATAGTGTGCATGTACATCTACACATATGTGCATATACAGCTATATATATGTACATATGCATATATGCATATGCACATATAAATCTATACATGCGTACCTATACATCTACACTTATGTACATATACACATATGTACATATACATCTACACATGTACATATACATATATGTACATCTATACATGCATACATATGCATCTACACTTACATATGTACATATACATACTATATACATGTGTACATATACAGCTACATTTATGTACATATACGTACCTCTACACATATGTACATATACAGCTATATACACAGGGCTTTCTGTGATACTGCCCCCAGAGGGAGGACCAACCTGCTTATTTGCTGTAACGTTTTTATTGTTTTAGCTTTATGCCAGGATTTGAAGTCGGACTCTTTTGTTGTTGTATAAAGCTTTGTGTGAGAGGGCTACACGGTCGTGAAAGTTCACTCTCATCCCCTTCAAACATCCTCTCTTCTTGTTTCAGTACCGCAGTACTCCCTCGAGGCTGCAGTTCTTTCTTGTATTGGCGTTTCTGACTCCCAGTTTTTCCTTTTACTTCATTGTCCCTGTATCTCCCATTACTGTGAAGTATCTCCCTGTCCTCTCCCACGCCGGCAAATACGTCAGATTTGCTCTCCCGGCTCACAGGGACCACAAGTCCCAGTGAGAAGTTACCCTCCACTCTGTATCACTGTATGTTTTTATTTTAATTTAAGTTTCTTTTAGTAGTCCCCTTGGGGGGCATTCAGTACTGCTAATTAACCCATCCTAGCTGTGATCTGTGCAGCGAGGAGCAGTGGGATGCCGCCTTCGTGCTGCGCCTGGGGACCAGCTCCACTTCTTTTCCCATTGCCTCGGTCAGGGGCACAGGCAGGAGTATCAACCCTAACATGCATGTTTCTTTTGATGGTGGGGGAAACCGGAGCACCCGGAGAAAACCCACCGCGGACACGGGGAGAACATGCAAACCCTACACAGAGGACGACTTGGGATGACCCCCCAAGGTTGGATCACCCCGGGGTTCGAACCCAGGACCTTCGTGCTGTGACTGGGCCACCGTGCCGCCCAGTGTATTTACACTCTCTAAAGGTTGTCTCGAGCTCCAGAAAGGCACTACATCAATAAGATGGATCATTAGTCGTGATGTTCATTTACTCTGACTCCCGCGTTGGGAGTACTCATGTGGAATTGAAAACAAGTACTCGGGAACTTGGTACTGCAGATGATATGCAAATTAGCTACACTCACCACGGCCAAGTCTTAACATCTCATCAAAGGCTAACATCTAAGGCTTTTCATTTCATGGATCCACAACATGAGCACACGCAAACTCGAGCGGGTTCAGGACGAGCTGGGTTCAGGACGAGCTGGGTGCTTCCCTTCCAGCGGCGCTGGCGTGGTGCTGGTAAACACCCTGACGGCAGCTCGCCTTTCATGGTCTCACGTTTGGTCTTTGTGCCTGACTCTTATGCGGCAAAACATGCAACTGCTTATGATAGTCAAGTCCGATATTGCACATCCGGTACTGAACAGTCGATCCATCAGTTTGTTGGAAATATCTCTGCACCTTCCTTCATGTAGTGGTCACCACTGTGGGTGAGGCATGTGACGTGCCGAAATCACAACGAGTAATAATCCTGTTCAAATGGCGCTAACCTGGTCATTTAACGGTTTCATATAGACATTTTAATTTAATAAACATGTATTACTTAGTATCTGCTGATATTTTCATAATTACATTCTACTACTACTACTATTACTACTTCTGGCTGCTCCCATTAGGGGTCGCCACAGTGGATCACCCGTTTCCATCTCTTCCTGTCTTCTGCAGCTTCCTCTGTTATGCCCACCACCTGCATGTCCTCCCTCACCACATCCATAAACCTCCTCTCTGGCCTAACTCTTCTCCTCTCCCCTGGCAGCTCCATATTCAGCATCCTTCTCCCAATATACCCAGCATCTCTCCTCCACACATGCCCAAACCATCTCAATCTTGTCTCTCTAGCTTTGTCTCCAAACTGTGCAACCTGAGCGGTCCCTCTGCCACCTCCAGCTCCACCTCCTGTCTTTTCGTCAGTGCCACCGTCTCCAAACCATATAACATAGCTGGTCTTACAACCATCTTGTAAACCTTCCCTTTAACTCTTGCTGGTACCCTTCTGTCACAAATCACTCCTGACACTCTTCTCCACCCACTCCTCCCTGCCTGCACTCTCTTCTTCACCTCTCTTCTGCACTCCCCGTTAATTTGGACAGTCGACCCCAAGTATTTAAACTCATCCACCTTCGTCACCTCTATTCCTTGCATCCTGACCATTCCACTGTCCTCCCTCTCATTCACGCAGAGATATTCCGTCTTGCTCCTACTGACTTTCATTCCCCTTCTCTCCAGGGCATACCTCCACCTCTCCAGGCTCTCCTCCACCTGCACCCTACTCTCTCTACAGATCACAATGTCATCCGTAAACAGAGTACACTGACCATCTTTGAATAGTAAGGTTCTGAACAAATACTCGAGCACTCGTGCAAATCCCCAGTTATTAGTGGCAATAGTAGTGGTGCAGTAATAGTAACATGAACAGTTTTATGAGGAGGTTGTAATGATGATTTCTACTCGTTCAGGTAAAAGACCGGACCCGTTCCCGCCTCCAACATGGCTGCACAGAGCAGGGTGATGACCCTGACATCTATTAGCACATGTAAAGGGTTTATCGTCTAAGAGGCTCAGCAGAGCATCATGGACTCTCACCCTGAGGCCATATTCAACAAAGAGGCTTTGCCTGAGGGAAGGATGGAAGGGGGTGGGGTGGAGGAAGACAAGAACAAGTAAATGGGAGGAGAGAGGAGAGAAGGATGTAGGATTGTGGAGAAGAGCAGTGTATTGAAGTGGTTTTTGATGCTTGTTTGGATGTTCAGCATCTGGGAGCCGTGGAGGTGAGGTGCACCTCGACGGCTCTGGTCTCGCTCCACAGCACCGTCTGTCAATCTTTCCCTCCACCCAAACTTCATCGCCCCTCACAGCAGTCTTTTCATTTTCTCTCTCTCCACGTCGAAAGCAAGTCATTGATTATTCCATTAGATTTGCCATTTGAGTGTTGTTCTTACCTTTGAGATGTTGCTGGACCTGCTCGCAGAATGACCCAGAGGCTTCTCATTCTGAAAACACCAGAAACAAAAACCGGATTTAGTGACTTGATGAGCATCATCACCACCAGCAGGACATGCAGGCTTTCTCCAATGAGCACAATATGCTTTCTGATTAGTAACTGTATGGCACTTGACTTGCAATAAATAATGCTGGGTACACACACACACACACATTTTATCATTGTGAGGGCCATCACTGTCTTCATGTCTTCACTGTCTTCATTTTTTTTGGGGGGGGGGTTTCCCTCCCCTTTTCCTCCCTTATTGTACTTTCTGGCCAATTACCCCACTCTTCCGAGCTGTCCTGGTCGCTGCTCCACCCCCTCTGCCGATCCGGGCAGGGCTGCACACTACCACGACTCCTCGGCTACATGTGGTATTGCCAGCTGCTTCTTGGGAGGATCACGTGATTCCCCCTCCCCCCGAACAGGTGCCCCGACTGCCCAGAAGAGGCGCTAGAGCAGCGACCAGGACACACACCCACATCCGGCTTCCCACCCGCAGACACTGCCAATTGTGTCTGGAGGGACACCAGACCTAGCCGGAGGTAACACGGGGATTCGAACCGGCGATCCCCGTGTTGGTAGGCAACGAAATAGACCGCTGCGCCACCCGGGCACCTAATCCTAATTTGAACCTACACTCTAAACCAAGTGCTCACCCTTAAATAGAGCTCTGAAGGACTGAGGACTGGTCAGCATGTTCTCACTTTGCAAAATCCTCCTGACTCTTACGGTTAACAACTCACAAATGTGGCTGAACAAGAACACACACACACCACAAAATTACAAAACACAACACACACTTCAACGTTGAAAAAAAAAACTGCCATTTGTTACCAAGGGATATAAAAGTTAATATGCAATGACAACTCCAGAATGGATCTGGTGATGAGATGGCAACGCTTTCATTCTGTATGTTGACAACAATCTCTTATCTTAGCTGATCCTGAACCAGCAAACCACAGCGCACACACACACACACACACACACACACACCCTCTCCGAGTCTACAGAGCCCTGAATATAGACCTGAATTCAGGTCTACAGAGACCTGCATACTTCTGGTTGTTGAAACACGCGAGTTTCTTTGAAAAGGGAAAAAGACATAGAGGTTGACCATGCAACACTGAAGCACAACCCCCCTGCCCAAACCTCACAATATCTCTCCACCCATCCCTCAATCTGTCCATCCATCACTCCATCATCCCTCCATCCATCCGTCCGTCCATCTATCTGTCAATCATCCATCCACCCATCCCTCCATCCAGCCGTCCGTCTGTCCATTCGTCCATCCAACCATCCCTCCATCCCTACCAAAACAAACTGCCAAATCCACCAGTCACCAGTCACTCTCTTTCTTTTTTGCTCTTGTTCATGGCGTAGTGATGTGACGACTTGTTCATGGCGTAGTGATGTGACGGCTTGTTCATGGCGTAGTGATGTGACGGCTTGTTCATGGCGTAGTGATGTGACGGCTTGTTCATGGCGTAGTGATGTGACGGCTTGCATCAGAGACAGATAAACAGTTTCTGGGGTTTTGCGCCACGTCCATTTTTGTCATCGAGGCCTCGTTTTGACTCTTAATGAGTAATCAGTCATAGTTGCATAATGCAGAGTTCACTTGGGGTCTAAGGGAGCTGCAGGGCTTTAGAGGAAAACAGGCATTCATAGGAGACGGCCCAGCAGCTCTGCAGAAAGAGACCTGGAAAAGAGGCATGCACATGCACACACACACACACACACACACACACACACACACACACACACACACACACACACACACACACACACACACACACACTCAGTCTCATCAGCACAGAAATATGCAGTTTGACACACAGGGTTTGGTGCATGTACACTGTATCTGGTTCTGAAGAAGTTTCTGCTGTAAAGCAGCCAAATTATTACCTGCACAATCTTCAGGAAGCCAATTAACCTTGTCACCAGAGATACACGGACCATGAGGACTGCATTACACACACACACACACACATACACACACACACACACACACACACACACACACACACACACACACCCACACACACACACACACACACACACACAGAAAGGTGCCACCGAGGGACACGCTTTCCATTCTTAATTACTCCAGCACGTCACTTGTGTCTCTCTCTCTCTCTCTCTCTCTCCGTCTAGTTGCCATGGTGACAGAGGACCATGTTGTGCGTCTTTCCCTTATTTTTCTCTCCCTCTCCAGCCTTCCTTTTCTTGTCGTCCTCCAAAAGCCTAGCGACACACAGAACCCTGAATAAACTGTGGTGGACTCAGGGGGCCACCCTGCCCGCGCTCCACGACAGAACATCATCAGATTGTATGTTTCCCTGATTAGGACTTGTGTAATTCAGCAATATTGAATTAAATCAAGCGCTTCCACCAAGCTTGACAAGCATAACCTTTCCATTTGCCATGTGACCAAGCGAAACAAGTGTGCAGCACCGGGTGGAGGAGAAAAAGCAGTCCGACAAAAAGGGTTTTTGGAAAAGGTGGCGATGAGTAAAGAGAACAAGAATGGACAGGCCCAATAAAGTCATGTTGTTTCTTAAGTGAGATGAATAATAGTATATTCTAACATGAGTCGTGATCACAACATTTTTTGTTTTGGATTTTTCCCCCTTTTCTCCCCAGCTGAATCCAGCCAATTACCCCACTCTTCCAAGCCATCCTGGTCGCTGCTCCACCCCCTCTGCCGATCCGGGGAGGGCTGCCGACTACCACATGCCTCCTCCGATACATGTGGTGTTGCCAGCCGCTTCTTTTCACCTGACAGCGAGGAGTTTCACCAGTGGGACATAGCATGTGGGAGGACCACACTATTCCCCCCAGCCCCCCCCAAACAGGAGCCCTGACCGACCAGAGGAGGCACTAGTGCAGCGATCAGGACACATACCCACATCCGGCTTCCCACCCCCAGACATGGCCAATTGTGTCTGTAGGGATGCCCGACCAAGCCGTAGGTAACACGGGGATTCGAACTGGCGATCCCCGTGTTGGTAGGCGGGGAATTATTTGAGATACTTTATTAATCCCTGTGGGGAAATTCTTTGTCTGCATTTAACCCATCCTAGCTGTGTAGGCAGGAGCAGTGGGCAGCCGCCGTGCAATGCCCGGGGACCAACCCCAGTTCGTCTTGCCACGCCTTGGTCAGGGGCACAGACAGGAGTATCAACCCTAACATGCATGTCTTTTTTTATGGTGGGGGAAACCACAGCAGCCGGAGAAACCCCCCCACAGACACGGGGAGAACAAGCAAACTCCACACAGAGGACAACCTGGGATGACACGCCCCCCCCCCCCCCCCCCAAGGTTGGACAACCCCAGGGTTCTAACCCAGGATGTTCTCCTTGTGAGGCAACAGCGCTAACCACTGCGCCACCGTGCCACAGTGGTTAGACCGCTATGCTATCCGGACACCTTCCACAATATTAAGTGATTAAGTGACGAAAGGGATTTTCATCTGTGCCGTGGTCATGCAGCTCTACCAGGCGCACACAAGCTGTAGGCTACAACCACAACAGAAATAACAGCCCAGCAGTCACAACTAGCCCTCACAACCGTGCTGCACATGATAATGCAACGATAAAGTCTAATAAAGGCTTTCTTATCACACACACACACACATACAAACACACACACACACACACACACACACACACCTGCCTCTTGTGAAGGTGGTGGGTCATCATCAGAAGACTTCACTTCCCAACAGGAGAAAATAGGCTGTTCTTTGGTGGTTGTTGCAGATAGAAATACATCGAACACAGCCGGCTGTGATACTTACTCTGATGTTTAACATATCTTGACGCGCTACCCTGACACTTTATCGGGGAACATGGAAATTTGAAAAAAAAAATCCTTCATCATCTGATGAAGCAAAGAGCTGACATCTTATGGGCAGAGTGCGCAGAAAATCCGGCTTCTGGAGACGCTGTGACTTTGATAAGCTAAAATATCTGAATTTTCTGGCCATTATCCCCGGCCATACACAGCTATACACAGCCATACACATCCATACACAGCTATACACAGCCATACACAGCTATACACAGCCATACACAGCCATACACAACAGTGTGGTCTTTTCATGTCCCATCCCTGGTTTAACAACTGTAATTTTCTCTCCGATGCACCGAACACTATCTGAAGAGATTCTGAAGAACTGTGGGAGCAGACATTTTCCACAGCAGGACTTCCTGTCTAACAAACATGCACACGCACACACACACACACACACACACCACACACTCACTCACTCACTCACACACACACACACACACACACACACACACACACAGAACAAAAAGAACATACAAAGCTTGCATGGAAGCTATTTATTTCCCCCCCCCCATGGTCAGACGGGATGCACCCCCCCCCCCTTTTCTCCCCAATTGTATCCGGCCAATTACTCTATTTTCCAAGTCGTCCCGGTCGCTGCTCCACCCCCTCTGCCGATCCGGGGAGGGCTGCCACATGTGGAGTCGTCAGCCGCCTCTTTTCACCTGACAGTGAGGAGTTTCACCAGAGGGACGTAGCACGTGGGAGGATCACGCTATTCCCCCCAGTCCCCCCTCCCCCCCCAAACAGGCGCCCCAACCGACCAGAGGAGGCGCTAATGCAGTGACCAGGACACATACCCACATCCGGCTTCCCCCTTGCAGACACGGCCAAATTGTGTCTGTAGGGACCAAGCTGGAGGTAACACGAGGATTCGAACCGCCGAGCCCTGTATTGGTAGGCAACGGAATAGACCACTGTGCCACCCGGACGCCCAGACATGACGCATCTTGCTGGTCTTTTTCAACTTTCAGATTGGGAGACCAGCAGAGAGTTAATCTAATTACTTCTCTTCTGTGAGAAGAGTTTTCATTGGCGGTCATTCGGTTTGAGCTTTGCAGGTGTGGTAAAGGCTGGTGCAGTATTCTGCTAGACCGACTGAGTCTCTGATGCCAGGCGGCTGGGTCAGCCAACCAAAAACCCAGTGAGCTTCGTGCTGCGCTCGAATTGAGGCACTGTCTGCATGCCCTCAGACACACACACACACACACACACAAACACACACACACATTTCTGCATATACGTAATAAGATGCATACACTGAATAAGTTCGTACAAGAAGCTACGACCCTATGTCTCCATCTATACAGGGTTTCCCACAAGTCTCACATAACATGGACACCTCACACACATACTTTGGTAAAAAAGGCGAGGCAGCCTCTTCATCACCTCAGGCAACTGAAGAGGTTCAGTGTCTCCCCACTACTATTGCCAGAGGGGAACCCTCTGGACCTTCCAGGTATTCAGTGAATACCAAGAAAAAATATTGAAAGAATTTTTGTACTCCTAATAAACATTTTTTTAATTATTCTTATTCACTGAAATAATAGTAATAATTTCTAGATCACCGTTATAAACTTGGACTAATACGTCTTGGCAAACAGTGGGTTAATATAATGGAACAGGAAATGGACCAATCGCAATTTTTCTTTCGACAGTATCTGGGTGAATCAGCCCCCCCCATGCCAGGACCTTCAGTAGCTATAACTGAACGCCTGTGTAATTCAATTGAACGTGGGGTATGGATTTGATTGACAGCTGTCGTAGCCAATCATATTTTGTTGAGTTGTGGGTGGGACAACATCCCGACATCTTCCGGGTATTCGCGAATTTGATAAGCGACCAGCGAAGCTAGTCAGTGAGTGAGCAAGGGCAAAAAGAGGGGACAGGATGACAACAAAGGATTTAGACAGCAGGGAAATGGCGGGAGTTAGTGAAGAGTGAAGAAGAAGGCCGTGTGGCTGAATTACTATTACTTTCGGCTGCTCCTGTTAGGGGTCGCCACAGTGGATCATCCATTTCCATCTCTTCCTGTCCTCTGCATCCTCCTCTGTCACACCAGCCACCTGCATGTCCCCCCTCACCACATCCATGAACCTCCTCTTCGGCCTTCCTCTTCCTCTTCCCTGGCAGCTAAATATTCAGCATCCTTCTCCAAATATACCCAGCATCTCTCCTCCACACATGTCCAAACCATCTAAATCTTGTCTCTCTTGCTTTGTCTCCAAACCGTCCAACCTGAGCGGTCCCTCTAATATCATTATCATCATCATCATCATCATCATCAGGTCGCGTATCCTCGGATGGCTCTGACCCTCTCACGCCACCCGTCTCTATCCAGCATAATAGCAGCTGGAAGATCCTCAGATGGACATCCTGTGTTGTTGACAAGTTGATTGATGTAATTTCTTGCAGGCCTCCCCACACACGTCTTTCCAATCATTTCCCTCTAATATACTCATCCCTCATCCTGTCCTTCTCCGCCACTCCCAGTGAAAAATGAAAAGAACGAGGTTCAGTGTCTCCCCACAGATCCAGAAAACCTCTGACTCCGGTGCCACCGAGAGCATCCCGGCAGGGTGCGTCACCATCTGGTGTGGGAACTGCACCTCTCGAGACAAAAAAAGCCCTACAGAGAGTGGTGCAGTCGGCTGAGCGGACCACCGGGTCAGCCCCCCCCCCGCCTACAGGATTTATACACCAGGCGGTGTAGGACCAGGGCTGCAAGGATTACCATCACCCCCAGGAACGGACTGTCTCAGCTGCTGTGGTCAGGCACACGCCTCTGCAGCCACAACGCCAACACAGAGAGACGCAGAAGCAGTTTCTTGCCCAGGTCATATAAGGACACTAAACACAACATAACAATTACACTGGCAACGCTACTGCCACTTCGCTTCACACACTTTCTACTTTTCTCATTCAGTCTAGTTGCACACTTGTACTTGAATTGTATAATAACTGCACACTGTATATATGTATTTGCTGGGATATATCTTCTGTATACTCCCCGGACATTTTTTTTTTTAGCTTTTTAAAATTTTATTTTATTTTAGTCTCATTTCATTGTTATTCCATTTCTCCTTTGTTGCACAGTTCTGGAGTTTACCAAGGATCCTTCCACTGCTTATTGTACTTATCCAGGAAGTATGGAAACAAATAAACCCGTGAATCTTGAATCCTGAAACACAAAGAGGAAGAGGAGTATGAAGAGAATACCAATTTCGACCGGAGGAAGCAAAGCAGCCGCAGCGAGAGCTAAGAAACGCAGGCCTTATCGTAAGGGAACAAAGGGATGAAGAATGAATGTAAATGTGGTGGGGAAGGCTTCACTGCTAGGTTGAGTGGTTGTGAATGCAGCTCCAGGCCTGACTCCTCCCTCAGCCAATCTCCTCATCAAGACCAGGTTATCTAAGCCACCCGTGACCACTTGTGCAGCCCTTCTTTTGCCTTCTCTCTTCCTCGGCCCCTGACGTGTCTGGTAGTGGATGCTGCAGTTCCTGAACTTCTAGCGTGGAGCCCCTGGTGTTTTCTGCCACTGTGGTGCTGGTTATCAGGGGTATTTCCTGGTGTCAAGGTCCCCCGCTAGAGGTGCTTCACCTGCTGCTGTTTTGCCTTAGTTTCTTTTGTTTGCTTTAGTTTATTTGGTTACTAACTGGGTTGGCCCTTCTTTCGTTTGGTTTTGTTGTTGACCTATTTGATTTACTTTGTTAGTTATTTCCCTCAGCGGCCTGAGTGTCATCTTGTGGGAGGCTAGGCACTTGTGGTGAGGTCCCTTCACGTGTGTGTGTGTGTGTGTGTGTGTGTGTGTGTGTGTGTGTGTGTGTGTGTGTGTGTGCGTGAGTAGGAGCACCGGGACACATGTGGAGAGTTCACCAGTCTGCTGTGGGTTTACTGTGCTGCAGGGAAGGTGAGTATTGGTAGCACCACTGGGCCCTCCTCAGTTACTCTGCCTTCCACAGTTGGCCTCAGCCTAGCTTTCTAGTTTGGCTACCATTATTTGTGTAGGCTGGGCATTGTTTGGTATTTTAAAGTGGCTTTTTTATTTTAATTTTCTCAATTGTATTAAAAGATCCTTTTTTACAAATTATTTGTAATAAAGATTCAATGGCTTCATGTTGGTTTTAATCGTTTTTTTTTCTTGATTTCCTTAGCAGCTCCAGTTCCGGTTCTTTCTTGTTTTGATTAATTAAACAAAGTATTTATATTTTTGAACCACGTCTCTGTCCTTCTTCAGTAGCGAATCTGTTTGCCTGGCTAAGCTCCAAATCCTTAACTCTGGTTTTAAAGAGAATTGGTATTTCCTGGGGTGCAATTCCCCAGGTGGCGTCGTTGGCCCTTTTCTTCGTCTTAGACCTCCGCCACATAAATATGGGTGAGGCAGTTCTGCAGCTGGTAGCAGTAATGTGCATAGCTGTCAAAAGACACAGAAGAATCAGGAATATTTACTTGTCATTTCATTCCATGCACCTGCGCACATGAAATGAAACGAAATATCGTTTCTCCCAGCCCAGAGCAGTGCAACACAAAGACAAAAACACATCCAAACTACAACTACAATAAAAAAAAACTACAAAAACTACAAAACACATATATCCAACATATCAACAAAAAAAAAAATCACTGTCCAAGAGAGTGAACACCAGGATGACTGTCGGACTGGCAGTCAGCATGGGCTAGCAGTTAGCTTAGCCTGCCCCGCTTCCGCGTCCTGTCAGATCGCCCTCAGTGCTTCCTCCTCGTGCGCAGCTCCAGGCAGGGCCGTGGTCCCTGGGACCACCGGATGCAGCAGAACAAGCTCCCTCAGCTGATCCAACGTTAGCTCTCCCAGACAGACACCCCCGACACACCTCCCCGCACGTCACATGACAACACCAAAAACACAGTCAAGGCTAGGCGACGCCACCACCAGACCGCCCTCGGTTTTATCGGAACCGGAACTGGTGGTCTGCATGGGCTAGCAGTTAGCTTAGCCTGCCCCGCTTTCGCATCCTGTCAGACCGCCCTTGGTGCTTCCTCCTCGGGCGAAGCTCCAGGCAGGGCCATGGTCCCTGGGACCACCGGACGTGGCTGACCAAGCTCTCCCAGCTGATCCAACACCACCTCTCCCAGCCAGACACCACTGCATGGACTAGCAGAAGATGATTGCAAGCCGACGTAAGCAATGCAGCTTTCAAAATATTTTAAAAAAGGCTTTGCAAATGTTTTACGTTGCAGGAAATGCATGCTTGTTACGCCTCAAAGACACACACAGTGTGTAATAGTGAGAAACTCTGAATGTAAACAAAACCGAGTTAATTGCAAGGAAAACTCAATTGGATCCTTTTAACTGCACAGATGAGGGTCGACTTACAATCAGGAGCGTTCACTCTCGCTTTCGTATCCCTTCAATACATCCAATACCTCGTGGTGGTGCTCGGCAAGTACAGCATTTACAGTGAATCAAGTTTCTGATTATTGATGGGGATAAAAATTCATTTCAAAGTGAGTGGTGTGGGGGATTGTCCAACTGGACAGATTAATGACCCTTGGACTTGTCCCTTTCTTTCGGTCGTTGCTCCACTCCCTCTGCCAATCCGGGGAGGACTGCAGACTACCACATGCCTCCTCTGATACATGTGGCGTCGCCAGCCGCTTCTTTTCACCTGACAGTGAGGAGTTTCGCCAGCGAGAAGTAGCATGTGGGAGGCTCACGCTATTCCCTCCAGTTCCCCCTCCCCCCGCCGAGCAGGCGCCCCGACCAACCAGAGCAGGCACTAGTGCAGCGATCAGGACACATACCTACATCCGGCTTCCCACCCGTAGACACGGCCAATTGTGTCTGTAGGGACACCCAACCAAGTGGGAGATTACACAGGGATTCGAACTGGCAATTCCCTTGTTGGTAGGCAACGGAATAGACCACTATGCTATCTGGATGCCCCTTTTTGGCCAAATATAAAAATAGCAACAAGCAGGGACTTGGAGATTGGGTGTCAGGAAAGAAAATAAGGATGCTGCAAATGCACAAATGTTCTTTGGCTACAATAGGAAGAAGTGATTATGACTGAGATGGCGAGGACAGATGATGAGAGAGGAAGAAGGTTGTGTTGTTCTGACTTCAAAAAGTCTCACCACCCCCTACCCCAGTATTCCCTCTCTTTCCTCCCCCCCTCCCCCCAGGGAGTATTACTTGAAGCATCGGGAACAGGGTCACCTTCATCCTCTCTGTCACAGCAGACTACATAAAGGCCTTAGTCTTCGTCTGGCTCATATATCATTCTAAAAAAGGGCTGAGGTTTCACTCTCCCTTCCATTAGTCTACCACCACCTCTTTTGGGGGTCAGTTTTCAGTCCTGGTCTTTGATAATACAACTTCAGGCCGGACCTCCTAAGGACTATGGCCCGTGGAAACAGCAGCTATGAAACAAAAGGGGCGTGAGTCCTGCAAATTAGGGGTGGGCGGTATAAACAGTATAGAAACTACACTCGTACGAATTAGCCCTACAGTATGAATTATGACTATCCTGTTGACTATAAAGTGCCAAATTCTCATGTTTAAGTGCAAAGGGCCCTTAATGACCTTTCAAATATGGACATAAACCATGCACATCTCTGCTTCATCCCCCTGGATTTACAAGGTTCTCTCTGTGTGCTCAGTGGTTTAGAGATAGTGAGCTTAAAATTTTCACATCCTAGGCATATCTTAAAGATGATGATATGGATTGAGATTTCCACTTTGCATTGATGGTATTGGATCGCTGATCACTGAATTCAGGCAATTCCACCTCACCTCTAACAGGCCCTGCTTCACTGAATGAGCCTTTACTCGCAGCGCTTGTTGCAGGAATGCACAAGATTCTCCTTGTAAGGTCCTTGGGTTCCTTGAAA
This sequence comes from Lampris incognitus, assembly GCF_029633865.1. NCBI lineage: Eukaryota > Metazoa > Chordata > Actinopteri > Lampriformes > Lampridae > Lampris > Lampris incognitus. The sequence continues at coordinate 44,470,466 of NC_079223.1, read as the reverse complement.
AGTGCTTTAAAAAACTAAGTTGTTGTTGTTGTTGTTGCTGCAGCCGTGGGAATGAGGGTTCCTGTTTCTCACAGAAAGCAAGCAAAATTTTCTCTGATGACTCCTCAAATTGAATGTTTGTGGAGTAATACTCCACTTCATACATCAATTTAGGTGTCTCATCCTCTCATTGGATAAAGAACAACTCATACAAACATACATTTTGTGTCAACAGAAAGAAGTGTCAAAGAGCCCTGTGCTGAACCAGTTGGCATATGTAAGAAAATTGTGAGTGCCTTTTCCTACATAAGGAAAAGAAAGAGAGAAATGGCCACTGCCCAGGCTAAACTTCACCTATCTACTCATCACTGAAATACCAACAAGATGGGGGTCTCGACAGAAAATGATGCAGAAGATGATTGAACAGGAGAAGGGCACATCTCAGGTCCTTAAAGCTGATAAGAAAACAATGGCAACTAACACCAACATAGCAAGAGATTGATGTTTTGGAATCAGTGAGCAAGACCCTCAGCCCCCTGACTGAGTTCACAGACGCACTGTCTCGGGAAGAATACGTCAGTGTGTCATACTTCGAACATGTGCTCCATCTTTTCAAAAACTCTGTTCTGACTCCAGCTCAAGATGACACAGACATGACAAAGGACTGGTCCTTTGTCATGTGCTTTGTCAAAGTCTCCAGTGTTTAAATGAGAAATACTCTGACGCTGCAACAGATGACCTGCTAGCCACTGGCTTCCCTCCTAGATCCACATTTCAAAACATCGTACATAGTGGATGACAGGGAATAATACATCAAAACCAAAGCTGCGGCAGAGATTCAGTCACTACTAGAAAGGCAGGCGACATCCACAGAGGAGTCTCCACAGCAGACGAGAGAAGCTGCAGAAGAAGCTGCAGAGATGGTGGCACCAAAGAAAGCAAAGCAAAGTCTGGGTAGCTTTATCAAAAAGACAAATGGTCAACAACCTGGCCCAATTGCCCTCCCCACAGAGATGCAACTGAAGTTGAGCTCAAGAGCTACCTTTGGGCACTGGAGGTTGATGGTGAGGCAGATCCACTAGAGTGGTAGAAGCTGGACCAAGCAAATTTCCCAAAAGTGGCAAGCTTGGCCAGGAAGTATCTTTGTATTCCTGCCACTAGTGCCCCTTCAGAAAAGGCATTCAGCACTGGTGGAAACATCGTGACCTGCCACAGCTCTGCTCTGAAGCCAGAGACAGTTGACAGATACTGGCTAATAACCTGTAATAGCTGCTATAAGCAATGAGCCTGGCTAAGTACACTGGCACAAACAGGAATGTTGACAGTATTTGTTTTGGCACTTATAGAGTAACACTTGCACTGCTGTACTTTGAGTATAAGCAACAAGGCCAAGTAAAGAGGTACACTGGGATGCTGCATGGATAAGTTTTTTTTTCTTTTACACTATGCATGCCTATTCCTGAAATACTGTAACTGAAGAGCAGCTTTTATTTTGTAATTTTGTATTGAGCGTTGCATCGTGTATGTTGATTGGGGAAAAAGTTCCTGTCCTGTTTTACTTGAATTTACTTTTCAATTTGATTATATGCTGCTAGATTTTATTGTATTTGAGGTTACAAGCAATGAGGCCGAGTAAATACGCACACTGAGATGCTGCAAAGGTGAGTTATTGGACTATGCAGAAGCAACCATGCCAATTCCTGTAATACTGTAACTGAAGAGGAGATCCTTAATTTGGACTAATGTTGCATTTTGAGAGTTTCATTGTGTTTGAGTTGGTTGGGGGAAGAAACCTCCTGTGTTTTTATTTTTATTGTATTTCATGAAAAAGGGTTTTTCAGAGATGGAAGTTAGTTGACAAAAGGTTTTGCATTTTTTTTCTATTTATTATTGCAGTTTTGCACAATAAATGTTCTTAAAATACCTCTGTGGGCATTACAGTAATAAGGGCCCCCGGGTAGTGTAGCTGTCTATTCCATTGCCTACCGACACAGGGATCGCCAGTTCGAATCCCGGTGTTACCTCCGGCTTGGTCGAGCGTCCCTACAGACACAATTGGCCGTGTCTGCGGGTGGGAAGCCGGATGTGGGTATGTGTCCTGTTCACCGCACGAGCCCCTCCTCTGGTCGGCCGGGGCACCTGGTCGGCCGGGGCACCTGTTCGGGAGGGGGGCAGGGAATAGCGTGATCCCCCCCATGCACTACGTCTCCCTGGTGAAACTCCTCACTGTCGGGTGAAAAGAAGCGGCTGGTGACTCCACATGTATGGGAGGAGGCATGTGGTAGTCTGCAGCCCTCCCCGGATCGGCAAAGGGGGTGGAGCAGCGACCGGGATGGCTCGGAACAGTGAGGTAATTGGCCAAGTACAATTGGGGAGATAAAGGGGGGGGGGGTATAGTAATGGCTGCCTTGCAGTTGCCACGCCAGCACTTTACCTTTTCAGAAGCATTTATAGTGAAGGTTTAAGAAAAACTAATATAAGGTGATATTTACTGTTACTGTCCATGCAGATTGTACCGTGATACAAATTTGAGGCCATACGGCCCAGCCCTGCTGCAAAGACCATACACCTCTGTCTCTCTCAGGAATACCCCTTCATTTTATGGCCCGGGGGTAAACAAGAAGGGGGGGGGGTTGCTCGAATACACTGGAATCAGGAAAATACATCTCTGTGAATTTAAACATGTCTCTTTTCAGATGTGTCCGTTTGTCACAAAAATCCATCAGCAGCAGCGTTTCCTCCAGAGGAGCCAAATCCAGAACCAGCACCATCTGTCAGTAGGACGCACAGCTTGGACTGTGAGCTACACGGGAGAGATCAGTACAGGTCTCCATAACCAAATGCATGGAACTCATCACTTGCAGCATCTTGGCGCCGGCAGACAGTACAGACAGACAGCTTGTGTTCAAACCATTCAGCACTCGGTGCTCCGGAGCAGAACACACGGACAAAGCGTCGTCTGTTATAACGGCGGCTGCACATGGCGTTAGTGTGTAATCTGCTGCTTCCTGTTCGATACCATTACACACGACTGCATTGATTTTCTGTCTTCTGCGTTATCACTAAAACCATTAGCAGGTTTGTTTTATGGACCGGGTCTGTCAGACTTACCCGCTTGGAGGTAAGACAGGTCCGCAACAACAACTGATCATATTCCGTCTTTATGGACTATCACGAGCCTGTCCCCTACACCAAGACACAAAAAGACTTGAGTACCAACTTATAACATGCTTATCTCCAAGTAAATAGCTCCACAACTACTTTTTTTATTATTCTTTTCCCTTCCTTTTTCTCCCCAATTGTACCTGGCCAATTACCCCACTCTTCCAAGCCGTCCCCGTCGCTGCTCCACCCCCGGCTCCACCGCCAATCCTGGGAGGGCTGCAGACTACCACACGCCTCCACCAATACGTGTGGAGTCACCGGACGTTTCTTTTCACCTGACAGTGAGGCGTTTCGCCAGGGGGATGTAGCACGGGGAGGATCACACTATACCTCCCCAATCCCCCCCCCCCCAAACAGGCGCCCCGACCGACCAGAGGAGGTGCCAGTACAGTGACCAGGACATATACCCACATCCGGTTTCCCAACCGCACACACGGCCAATTATGTCTGTCGGGATGCCCGATCAAGCCAGAGGTAACACAGGGATTCGAACCGCCGACCCCCATGTTGGTAGGCGACAGAACAGACCGCCACGCCGCCCGAACGCCACGATCTGCAACTCTCCATCCATCCATTATCCAAACCGCTTATTCCGCTCTCATGGTCACGGGGATAGTGAGCCTATCCCAGCAGTCACTGGGCGGCAGGCGGGGAGACACCCTGGGACAGGCCGCCAGTCCATCACGGGGCATCTACAACTACTTTCCATCATTTGATGCCCTCGTTGTCAACCGGCACTGAAGGCTGTAGTGTAATTTCAAACAAAATAGCTGACAAATTCCACCTTCTGAGTATTCGCCTGTGTGGTTGCAGGTTTTGCGGCACAGCGTTTCATTTTGACGTGTCACGTGACAAATGCACACGCTTCAGGCCGGCGGCTCTCCCGGAGCGTCCACCTGAACCTGCAGTCAGAGCGAGTCGATCTGGACACCATCTGTGTCAGCTTGCAGAGGGACGCACCCGTCCCCACTGAGACGTGGAGCGACGAGTCACAAACGGGGTGTCGCACAACAGGTCGAGGGTCACGAATGAGAAACATTTGTCAAGCTCGCGACCTTTCACCTCGTGGAATTTTTCTTGCTGTCATAAGAAATAACATTTGACAAGGGACAGATAGACGCCACACTGGACGCTTGCACACAAGCGCGCACATCCACACACGCCGGGTGTGTGAGGCGACACAGCTGGGTGTAAAATGAATCAGGACTCGTGTTCTTTCTTAAGTTTTCCTCGGAAAGTGTCCGACGGGCATTGGAAGAGAAACGGCAATTACCCCCTGGACAGATACATGAAACCACCATCCCGTCCTGCCCCTGGAGGCACGAGGAGCCGGGCCGAGGATGACGTGACATGGTGAGAATCGACTCTGGCTGATGAGTAGGAAAGAAGAGTTGACGCGGGGCTTTTTGTTTGAACTCTCGTTTTTACAGAAGTCTCAAAATAGAATTTGATGCTAAAATAAATAAAAAGAATCACACCTCTCACAGCAGCGCAGCAGTGGTGCGTATATAAATGCAAATTGTGAGAGAGACTGGTTGGTAAAACTATATTTAGGAGGCTTATTTGACCAATTATGGGGAGTTTTTCCATATAAACAGGTCTCTACTCGTGAGCCAAACTGTCTCCGTCTGCGCAACAGGCAGTGGGCTGTGGAGACCCCAAATACTACACCGGCTAACAGGAGAGAGACCATTTAGATGGAATCTCTCCTCCGCTGCCTCCGTGGAAGACTTGCCTGACACACGCCTAACCATCAACTGCTCTAATCTGATGAAATGTGAAGAAAACACAGGAGGTCTGCTTCCGGTGTGGGGAGATGGCGGCGCGAACTTGTGTTACCGGCAGCCTCGCCCAGTGCCTTCCATGCAGTGTCTTTGTCCACGTCTGCGTCTCAGATTGTTTTGTCTTCGTTGGATGGCTGGGGAGAGCTTGGTCTACTGCGTCCCGTGGGCCCAGGGACCGCCGCCCTGACCGGAGCTGCGCCCAAGGAGGTAACAAAAGGGGCGGTCTGACGGGACGTGGAAGTGGGGCAGGCTAAGCTAACTGCTAGCCCATGCAGACCGGCAGTTTTGACAGTCATAGTTGTTCTCTCTGTTTTTGTATGTTTTTGGTGGTGTCGTTTTCAGGAGTTTTGGGTGTGTGTTTTTGTATTTTGCGTCGCACTGCTGTGGGCTGAGGGAAACGGAATTTCGTTTATTTTGTGTACACAAGTACATGAAAGAAATGACAATAAATTGTCCCTGATTCCTGAGGTGGCAGGAGAGGCTTACTGACAAAGGTGCAGACGGTGGGACTCACAGTCCGCCATCAGATGTATTTGTCAGTACTGTAGCTACTAACCATCACAGCGTCTATCAGGCCCACAAACTCTAATGTGAATTTAAACGGGTTTTTTTTATGTATTTCTAGTTTTTCCCCTTATCCCACCCGGTTAACTCAACGGCATATGGCCGGAACTCTTGCCGAATAGCTCCCCTGGCTCATGTTTCCACAGGAAGGAGATAGGCGTAACACCAGCTTCCTTCAAACTCGTGTAGGCTGCTCTCGCTATTTTACACACTGAAGCCTGGCATGGATTGCATCACCTTCAAGCCGTGAAGGAGGTGTAGGGAGAATGCTTTCAGTTGCTTGGCTGCAGGCGCCCGGGTGAGCCAGAGGGGTCGCTGGTGAACGACAAGTCCCCGAACACTACACCGATCTACACCCACTATCCCTCGGGTAAGGGTGGCCTAATGAACGCCTTACCCCGTGGACGCTCTGGCCGTGACCGGTTACGGCGAGTCTGGGATACGAACCTCCCAGCCACATGACGAGCGGGTTGCAAGAACGGCGTTTTATTCCGCTCGGCCACCAGAGCGGCATTTAAACAGGACAACAGATGGATTTGACTAGTTATTTTCTGTTTCTTCTCGCTCACGAATTTGTACGTGGACGGGAGTTGAAGACGGGAAGTAGGTTTGCATAATGGGACAAATGGGAGAAGGAATCAACTAGACTGCCTTCACTATGCCATGTGAATATCCGGTGCACACATGACCCACAGCGATCACTGTGAACGTGTGTTTCATATGAGACGGTGGATGAGCATGCCTGTGTGCAAACCGTATGATTGTCAGGATCGGGAATAAGGAACACGTTGACATTTCATTTCATGTACATGCACACGTGAAGAATGCCCCGCTTCTGCGTCCTGTCAGACTGCCCTTGGTGTTTCCTCCTCGGGCACAGCTCCGGAGGTAGCAGACCAGGCTCCCCCAGCCGATCCAACGCCAGCTCTCCCAGCCAGACACCTTCGACCCACCTCCCCGCACTCCACACAACGACACCAAAAACACCATAGTCAACGCTAGGCGAGGCCGCCGCCAGACCACCCTCGATGTTAACGGAATTGCTGGTCTGCATGGGCTAGCAGTTAGCTTAGCCTGTCCTGCTTCAGCGTCCTGTCAGACCGCCCTCGATGTTATCGTAATTGCCAGTCTGCATGGGCTAGCAGTTAGCTTAGCCTGTCTCGCTTCCGCGTCCTGCCAGACTGCCCCTGGTGCTTCCTTTTCGGGCACAGCTCGGGGTAGGGCCGTGGTCCCTGGGCCCACAGGACACAGCAGACCAGGCTCCCCCAGCCAATCCAGCGCCAGCTCTCCCAGCCATTAAACAAAGACAAAACAAACTTAGACGTGGACAAAGATGCTGCATGGCTGGTACTGGGTGAGGCCGCTGCAAACGTGAAGTCGTGCCGCCATCTTCCCACTTGTATGATGTAAGCAAAAATTATACCCCCATCAACTCCCCAACCGCACCTCTTCCCATGCTTCAGGACAGCTAATGAGAAGGAAAGAGAGGGAGAGAGAGCGAGGGAGGGAGACAGAAAGCTGAGTGAATGATAGCTATCAGATAGCAGTAATGAGGTGAGTGAGGAAAGAATTGAATCACTAAGATTAATGACCAGAGAGGGACGTGTGTGTGTGTGTGTGTGTGTGTGTGGTGTGTGTGTGTGTGTGTGTGTGTGGGAGGCTTGGAATCAGACTTTCACCTCCTTCCTGTCTTGTGTGTCTCGGTACATGCCATACTGTTTCTTATCTCTTGCTAGCATGAGCGGCGGCGGCAGCTGAGTGTGGACATCACTTCCCATCCAGCACCGCTTCATGAACCACAGCCCAGCAGTAGAGCGCGAGGTGCGTGTACACACACTGGTGTGTTTCTGTACTACATAACTACAAAACACGTTACAATATGAAAAAAAAACAAAACAGGGAAATAAAGACAATACTTGTCTAGCATGTAAAAATGGAGGATTTCGTTTAAAGAAAAAAAAATGTGCCAGTTAGAAGCAAAAACAATTATGATGCAGGGATTGTGTGTGTGTGTGTGTGTGATGGAGACGGCTAACAAGGGAGGATGGAGAAGAAGTTCAGCTGCATCATGTCTTTTGCATTTGTTTGGTTTTTCTTTTATTTACACATATAGGAAAAAAGATACCATAGATGAATTGAAGAGAGTGTGAAGGAGAACTGCCTGAAACCCCTCCAGGGGTCTGGAGAGCGGCCTTCTGCAGGCAGCGTGCTGCAGGGAACAACTACAGCCATGTGCTGTGCACAACTTGTGCAGGATCCTCCCCTTCGCTGGGGAGTGTGTGTCTCTCTGAAGCGTGGACATGCTGCGGGCAGAGTCTACATCATGTCAGCGCCCCCTCTGGCATGGCACCACAAGACATGCCGTCTGTTTGATCACACGGTTCTGCTCCAGATGGCTGGCGGCGGTTTATGAGGTCTGGCGCATGCACACGTGCATTCGTTCTGTCTTTAATTCTCCGGCCAATTACCCCACTCCTCCGAGCCGCCCCGGTCGCTGCTCCACCCCCTCTGCCGACCCCGGGGAGGGCTGCAGACTACCCCATGCCTCCTCCCGTACATGGGGAGTCGCCAGCCGGTTCTTTTCACCTGACAGTGAGGAGCTTCACCAGGGGGAGGTAGCGCGTGGGAGGATCATGCTGCCCCCCCTCCCCGAACAGGCAGCCCGACTGACCAGAGGAGGCGCTAGTGCAGCGACCAGGACACATACCCACATCCGGTTTCCCACTCGCAGACACGGCCAATCGTGTCAGCAGGGACGCCCAACCAAGCCGGCGGTCACACGGGGATCGCTGGTTCGAATCCCCGTGTTACCGCCGTTGATCATTCCTAAACATGGAGAAAAGAATCAGAGCGACTAAATATGACCACTTTGTCGTCGTCTGAACAGCCTGAAGACTCACAAACACAGGACGGTCAGCTGAAAGCGTGCGGCGTCTTCCTCCCGTCCACCCCCCCCACCGCCCTGCTGCACACCGACAAAGGGAAGGGTCAGCCTGAGGCAGACGGCACAGGGCAGCGCTCGTGTCTGAATAGCTTTTAAAGTCAACTACGTGGCATCAACCTACCGTGACCTGCTGCAGGCAGATCCTGCTGCTGAATACAGGTCTGGAAATGAGCCCCCCCCCCCCTTCGCTTTCTTCTTCTTCTTTTTTTTTTTGGCGCGACGCATATGCTACAGTAGACAAGTTCACACAAGATTCCAATACCAGGCGGAGATATCTGAGATTCCTCTGCAACCCCCCAACCCTCCCATACCCCCCCCAAACACTCTCCCAGTGCTTAATCTCTCAAAATCACATAAATCAAATGCCAGTGGTGTTAAGTAGGCTCTGCAGACAGACAGACAGACCCTCAAGCTCGCACGCACTAATAAACTCATACAGAGATTTACACAGACGGCGACGGCAGGCGGGGAAACGGGAACGAGACACATCTGCACGAGAGAGAGGCATTTGTACACACATGGCGTTGATGAACCCCCCCCCCACCCAAAAAAAGGTCACGTCTCCACGGAACGGGGTATATCATATGTACTGCACCAAAATGGAAGTCAGCCTTTATGTGCCCCCCCCCGCGTCAGCGTCCAGCAGCTGTTCGGGGAGCAACCGGCCGCTCCGTGTGGCCAGCTGGGCAGGAGGGGAGAACCAGATGAGAAATCCCAGCTATGCACGGTAACAACAACCAGACGGCTTCGGCTAAACCGCACAGCAGACGTCTGACCGGAGGAGCCCGTGTCACGGCGTCTGGCCGAGACACAGGCCGCTGCGGCGCCGCTCAAACACGGCGCGTTGCCGTCCGTCGCCGCGCTGCCGCGTCACCATGCACGCCTCTGTTGTCCGAACTGATGAGAACCTATTTCCTATGGTTTCTCGCAAAACGAGGTCTGAAATATTTGAGGGAGTATTAACTGGAATTATACTTTACACTGCCAAGCAGCTCACTGTGATGGACCTCTGCTGGACTCACACATGGAATTTTTGCAGATGTTTTTCCGATAGATATATATCCATCCATCCGTCCATCCATCTATTATCCAAGCTGCTTATCCCAACCGGGGTCGCGGGATGCTGGAGCCTCAGGGACAATTTAGTACAGCTGATTCACCTGACCTACATGTCTTTGGACTGTGGGAGGAAACCGGAGCCCCCGGAGGAAACCCACACTGACACAGGGAGAACATGCAAACTCCACACAGAGGACGACCCGGGACGACCCCCAAGGTTGGACTACCCTGGGGCTCGAATCCACGGCCTTCTTGCTGTGAGGCAACTGCACTAACCACTGCGCCGCCGGTGCACTTCCTGGTGTGGGAAGATGGCGTCATGAACTCAGGTTTGCAGCGGCTTCACCCAGTACCGACCGTAGTGTCTGTCCATGTCTATGTCTACGTTTGTGTCATCGTGTGAGGTTTTTATTTGGAGCTTCTGGGTTGTTTTTTTTTTCTTCGTTTAATGGTTTGGAGAGCTGGCGTTGGATCGGCTGAGGGAGATTGGTCTGCCGCATCCTGTGGGCCCAGGGACCACGGCCCTGCTTGCAGCTGCGCCCGAGAGGAAACACCAAGGCAGTCTGGCGGCGGCCTCGCCTAGCATCGTGTGCAGTGTTTTTTGTCTGCGTCTGCGTTTGTGTCGTCGTGTCGCGCACGGGGGAGGCGTGTCAAAGGAGTCTGGCTGGGAGAGCTGGCGTTCGATCGGCTGGGGGAGCCTGGTCTGCTGCATCCGGTGGGCCCAGGGCCCACGGCCCTGCTTGGAGCTGCGCCTGAAGAGGAAACACCAAGGGTGGTCCGACAGGGCACAGAGGCGGGCAGGCTAAGCTAACTGCTAGCCCACGCAGACTGGCAGTTTCGACAGTCATCCTGGCTGGCGCTCGTCGTCCTGGACGGTGGAGTTTTTGGACTGTGTTGCACTGAGTGGACTGTGTTGTTAACAGTACTATGGATTTCATGAACACCCCCTACTGTGACTATCATGACGACAACCAGCCAGCGCTACTGCAGTGGAAATGTGTTTTCCTCTATTCGTACTTCAAACATACAATCCCTTATGCAGATGTAAGCAGAAGGGTCACCTTGCTGCCACAACACAGAGCACAGGACCGCAGGCCGCCGACGCTCCCTGATTGATTGACATTCCTCTGACACAAGGACGAACTGCAGACAACAAATAAATCTGAGCTGGCAGGGTTTTCTGATGCCGTGATCGGTTTACTGGTATCAGTAATGTGTGCAGACTGGAGCAAAACGGATCAATAATCGATCGAGAATGAGACAGACTGCTTATTTTCAATCTATAAATCCAACTCTGTTGTCCATCACTGGTGAAATACAGAATTCAATGTGCCAAAAATGCAGTAAATCAAGCCAGGTTGCTTTTATTTATCACTCGTGGCTTTCAGTATTGGGTCTTAGTCTTGGGTAAAATATCAGATATCAATAATTTTATTGATATCTGATTCCAGTATTGGTACTGGTGCAGCCCTAGTAAATAAACCTCGATTCCATACCGACACATAAATCACAGATTTGGGCTCTATGATCGCCAATGAATCGTATTAACGACTTTGCAGCTGCCTTTAGGAGAGGCTGTTTATTTACGTGTCGCGCCATGTTTGTTTTGGACGTACAGGCCCCGCCAGGAGGCATGAAAAGCAGTGGTAATCTAGTCCCTCGGTTGCATGAGACTGAGTAAACAAGATGAGACGGAGTGTAAGCTCAGCCGAACCCCTCCCCCCCCGTCCCACCGCGTCTGGCTGCACCGTCTGCATGATGCGAGTGTGTCTGCGGTCTGTTCGGCAGCCTGTGAAGTAGGTCTGCAGGTGTGCAGGAAGAAAACCCAGCTCTGCAGCTCATCAGCGTGTTGCACACATGTGTGTTGTGTATGTGTGCACGCTCACTAGCAGGAAGTGAGCTTGCAGTTTCCCCTTCCCCTGCCACTTTCGTCTCTCATCTCCCTCATCTCGCAGCGTAATTGCATCAGTGTGTC